>NC_088340.1:14365000-14665000 GCF_036884655.1 Musa acuminata AAA Group
GCATCATTTCAAATTCACGAATATTTCATCATTGCATGCATCATACCAAATCATAAAATATAAAATCATTATTAATGCATGATTCCAAATCATCATTTATTTCACATCATGATGGTACCAATTTTGTCAAATTACATCCTACCATGCATGATCGAAACTTCTTATCAAAACAAATTAATTAATATTTCATATATTCATATCATCACATAAAGAATATCAAGAAGAATTATTAGGTAATGAGATGTATTTCATTCATTCAAAGAATTTTACATAACAAAATTCAAGTCATAAGCCTTAAAAGATGTCATGAGAGAACATATAAACAATCTTGATTTATAAAATGAATACTCAAGTTATAATTTCAAGAAATCAAGAGAAACCATGATTCATTTTAACAAATCTCCTCTTAAATAAATAACATAAAGAATTTTTAGGAGATCATGAAAAAGATAGAGTTCATTCAATCTTGTAAGAGAACAAGATATTAATTCATGCATATAAAATCTTGATTTAAGCATAAGAAATCTCAATTTATAAATTTTGAAAAATCAAGATAAAGCTCATTTAAATCATCAAATCAAGATCAATAGATTTTCAAAAATGAATTATTAGGATAAAGAAAATTCGAAAATGAAATTTAACACTTTCATGTATTCGGACATGGTTTTGCTATAGATTTTCAAACACAATCATGATGATAAAACATGCTCATGATCATGGAAATTTTTGTATCCAAAACACATAATTTTCAACATATTATTAAGGCATGTAATAGTGTATAATTCTCATTATAGCAATTATATCGTACAATGCATGATCAAAATTTCTCCTCATTTTATCATTGTAAACAAGAAAGAAGAAGAGAAGAACAAAATAGTGTAAAATATTTTAATCCTTTCAAGACATACAAGCCATAAATACAATCACATCATGTCATGAAAGATAAAATCTCAAGGATCGTGTAAATAACAAAAGACATGATTCATTTAAATAATTTCTTTAATAAAATGCAAGAAGTCATGGTGAACAATCTTGATTTACATAAAGTTTCAAAACATAATTATCAAGATCATGGTTAGTTTTATAGATCTCCTCTTTAGGAAATGGTAAAAGAAAACGTAGGAGATATAAGATTTTGATTCATAAAGAAGATCTCAAGTAATTCCAATAAACCAAGATCATAATTAGGATAATAATTCATTTAAATTCAAATCGTCAAATCAAAATCATTTTCAAGAAATTCATAAAAAGATGATCAAATAGATTCATCACAGTAAAAAAGATAGAGAAAAAGAATTTTCAAGAAACATGCTTTTCTCTTTTTAGCCATTTTAATTTATATGATTTATTTCATAGAAGCATGCCTTTTTCATTTATGAAAACATGCATCAACGTTTAAGATCGAAAAATGAATTTCATCATAAAAATCATCAAGATCAATAAACCACAAAAATCATCATGTATAACTTTAAAATCTCATACATAAATCGTCAAATCATGGTATCAAAATTTCAATATTTTCATTACAACTTTATGCAATACCTCAAATCAAACATGATTTCATTAAAAATCGAGAAATAACAATGGAAATCAACATGACAAACATTATTACTTCTTAACCGTAATTTTATATTTTTAATCAAAATCATTTTGTTTGTTTATCATAAAATATGCAATATTATCATTTTCGAAATTACTAGCATGATCATAATTTTTGTATTTTTATTTTTAAACATGTAATTTTTAAGAAAATTAATTCTAGACTAAAAAAGAAAATACCTCATGAAAGCATCAAGTAATTTCAAAATAAATTAGGGGGATTTCGATTACCTCATCATTGAAAGCGGTTAAGACGTAGTTTGCCACCTCGCCTTTCTTGATTTTCTCCTCATCTTCGGAGGAGCTCGATTCATCTCACTTTATGTTCTTCTTTTTTGGCCTCTCCGTTCAAGTTCATTATTTAATTTAGATTTTTGTTTAATAAACTTATTAAGATTTAGTGTTCAAAGTTCAAGTTCATCATTGTCCTCATCACTTGAGTCATCGCTCAAGTGGTATTCATTTGTCCGGAGTTCCAAATCCTTCCTGTTCTTTGGAAGGTTGTTTTGTTCATCATGTGCATTGTGCACCATTTCATATGTCATCAACAAACCAATTAGTTTTTCAAGTGAAAAATATTTAAATCTTTTGTTTTTGTATTACGGTTATTTTAGGATCACACCTTTTTGGAAGGGATCTTAAGATCTTGCTTACGAGATCAAAATTCGAAAAAGATTTACTAAGAACTCTTAGATTATTGATGACATCCGTGAAACGGGTGTACATGTCGCCTATAGTCTTGCTTGGTTGCATTCGAAAAAGCTCAAAATCATGCAATAAAAGATTTACTAGTTCCCTCGTGCGTGATTTTAAGTGTTCGCCAAATATCAAAAGCCGTTTCGCATGTAGAAATCCGATTGAACTTATTTTTGTCCAAAGCGCAAAATAAGGCATTCATAGCCTTTGCGTTTAAAGAAAAATACTTCTTCTCCAAATCTGACCATTCGTTCATCGGTTTAGAGAGAAGTTGAAAATCGTTTTCAACAATATTCCATAAATCCAAATTCATAGAAATCAAGAAAACTATCATTCGAGTTTTCCAATAAGTGTAGTCCAATCCGTTAAACAACGGTGGACGGACAATTGATAAGCCCTCTTGAAAGCCATGAAGGGCTATTTCTCTCGGGTGTAAATCTGAAATGAGAAATATCGGGCTCTGATACCAATTGTTAGGATCAAGAGCACTAAGGAGGGGGGGGGGGGGGGTGGTGAATTAGTGCAGCGGATAAAAATGTCAACTTCGTCAAATCTCTCGTACGATAAAAATCGTTTCCGACGTAAAACCGATTTCAGAAACTTAACTTGAAAGCATACGTAAATGTATTAAAGGCAGTAAGCTATTGAAGGGGTTTACAGTAAGGTAATAGCAGGAAATAAAATGCAAACCAGAGAAGATGGGAGTTTATAGTGGTTCGGTCAATCGTGACCTACATCCACTCCTCTGATTCCTCTTCCGTCGAGGCCACCGGCATCCACTAACGATCTTCCTTTACTAGGCAAAGATCAATATCCTTCTTACACCCCTCTTCTCCTTTTACCGGGTTTACGAGATAACCCTTACAAGCACTCACTCTCCTATCTAAATAGAATTCTAACACTTAAAATTTAGAGGAGGGAAATTCTAGAGATTACAGCAACGTTTTCTCTCTTTTAATCTCTCTATGCTTGTATGAATTAACCAGGGATGAGAGGGGTATTTATAGGCCCCAAACTAGTTTGAATTTGGAGCTCAAAACTATCATCTCCTGGAATTCTGGGGTCCTGACAGTACCACCTCCTGACTAGGTGGTACAACCACCTGGCAGCTTAGAGACTGAGCCTTTGGGCGGTGCCACCGCTTGATAGGGGCGGTTGCACCACCTAGTCTTGCTCGGAGACTAAGCCCTGGCGGTGCCACCGCCTAGAAGAGCTCGGAGACCGAGCTCAGGCAGTTCCACCGCCTGTCAGGGGCGGTTGCACCGCCCAGTCTCGCTCGGAGACTGAGCCCAGGCGGTGCCACTACCTACCTGGGGTGGTTGCACTGCCCAGCTTTCCTGGGAGACCCTCTCTTGGGCGGTGCCACTACCAACCCTAGCGGTGCCACCGCCGACCCTAGCGGTGTCACCGCTTAGCAGGAATTCTGGTCCGAATGGGTTGATCCATTCGGCCCAATTTGGGTTTGTCAAGGGCCCAATTGCCCCCAGATTAAGTTAATGGGATCACCTCTCATTCCTAACTTAATCTACATGCTAACTATGACATTTTTTAAGACATTTACTACAACATGCTCCAGTGCGTCAATCGCTTCTTTCGGCGAACATCTGACGAACCTTCGGCGATGCTCCGACGGACTTTCGGCAAACTCCTGGACTTGCAACGATCCACTTGGCGAGTTCCAACAAGCTTCTTTTGGCAAACTCCTGGACTTCTCGGATTTGTTCCCATAGAACCTCCGATGACCGTCCGGACTTCCATCGAACTCTCGAACTCCCAACGTGATCATAGTCTTGACTCCAGCGTAACTCCTACTGCATGTCTTACTTCCATCGTAGTTAATCCTGCACATGTAAAACAAAACTTCGATCGAGACAATTAATCCTAAGCAATTAACCAAGTTGTCCGGCATGTCATTGGTCCCTCGACGCTTCTCCGATTCTTCGGCGCATCGTTCTCTCCTATGGCCTATTGCCCAATCGGCCAGTTGACTACGCAACTCCGATATCCTTGGCACATTACCCACTCTTCTTGGCCCGATGCCCGAGTCCACGACCCAAAGCCTTCTATCGATACGTCGACCGATCCACCGGCCCGACGTCCATTCTTCTAAAATGTTCCTCCAGCACAACATGATTTTTCCTACTTTAATTGTCTCATCCTGATCGAAGCATCCTGCAACACTCAAAACGTAGATTAAATCATAAACATATATCAAGTGGTTTCATCATCGAAATACGAGATTCAACAAGTATCAATCTTATTTGTACATCATTATATATTCAAATTAAAATATACACAATTTCAAAAACCTTATTTTTCATGCACGATATCGAAAAATAAATCAATCATCATTAATGAGTCTATCATACATGATACTCAATCATTAAAATTTTTAGCATTTATCAACATATTGATCATGATACCAAACATTCATTATTTAAAGCATTCATGATACACATCATATGCAATACATCATGTACATCATTGTCATAAGTATTGTATGCATCATTTCAAATTCATGAATATTTCATCATTGCATGCATCATACCAAATCATAAAATATAAAATCATTATTAATGCATGATTCTAAATCATCATTTATTTCACATCATGATGGTACCAATTTTGTCAAATTACATCCTACCATGCATGATCGAAACTTCTTATCAAAACAAATTAATGAATATTTTATGTATTCATATCATCACATAAGGAATATCAAGAAGAATTATTAGGTGATGAGATGTATTTCATTCATTCAAAGAATTTTACATAACAAAATTCAAGTCATAAGCCTTAAAAGATGTCATGACAGAACATATAAACAATCTTGATTTATAAAATGAATACTCAAGCGATAATTTCGAGAAATCAAGGGAAACCGTGATTCATTTTAACAAATCTCCTCTTAAATAAATAACATAAAGAATTCTTAGGAGATCACGAAAAAGATAGAATTCATTCAATCTTGTAAGAGAACAAAATATAATTTCATGCATATAAAATCTTGATTTAAGCATAAGAAATCTTAATTTATAAATTTCAAAAAATCAAGATAAAGCTCATTTAAATCATCAAATCAAGATCAATAGATTTTCAAAAATGAATTATTAGGAATAAGAAAATCTAAAAATAAAATTTAACACTTTCATGCATTCGAACATGGTTTTGCTATAGATTTTCAAACAAAATCATGAAGATAAAACATGCTCATGATCATGGAAATCTTTCTATCTAAAACACATAATTTCCAACATGTTTTTAAGGCATGTAATAGTGTAAAATTCTCATTATAGCAATTATATCCTACAATCCATGATCAAAATTTCTCCTCATTTTATCATTGTAAACAAGAAAGAAGAGGAGAAGAACAAAATAGTGTAAAATATTTTAATCATTTCAAGGTATACAAGCCATAAATACAATCACATCATGTCATGAAAAAAATCTCATGGATCATTTAAATACCAAAAGACATGATTCATTTAAATAATTTCTTTAATAAAATGCAAGAAGTCATGGTGAACGATCTTGATTTACATAAAGTTTCAAAACATAATTATCAAGATCATGGTTAGTTTTATAGATCTCCTCTTTAGGAAATGGTAAAAGGAAATGTAGGAGATATAAGATTTTGATTCATAAAGAAGATCTCAAGTAATTCCAATAAACCAAGATCATAATTAGGATAAAAATTTATTCAAATTCAAATCGTCAAATCAAAATCATTTTCAAGAAATTCATAAAAAGATGATCAAATAGATTCATCACAGTCAATAAGATAGAGAAAAAGAATTTTCAAGAAACATGCTTTTCTCTTTTTAGCCATTTCAATTTATATGATTTATTTCATAGAAGCATGCCTTTTTCATTTATGAAAACATACATCAACGTTTAGGATCAAAAAATGAATTTCATCATAAAAACCATCAAGATCAATAAACCACAAAAATCATCATGTATAACTTTAAAATCTCATGCACAAAATCGTCAAATCATGGTATCAAAATTTCAATATTTTCATTACAACTTTATGCATTACTTCAAATCAAACATGATTTCATTAAAAATCGAGAAATAACAATGGAAATCAACATGATAAATATTATTACTTCTTAACCATGATTTCATATTTTCAATCAAAATCATTTTATTTGTTTATCATAAAATATGCAATATTATCATTTTCGAAATTACTAGCATGATCATAATTTTTGTATTTTATTTTTAAACATGTAATTTTTAAGAAAATTAATTCTAAACTAAAAAAGAAAATATATCATGAAAGCATCAAGTAATTTCAAAATAAATTAGGGGGATTTCGATTACCTCATCATTGAAAGTGGTTAAGGCGTAGTTTGCCACCTCACCTTTTTTGATTTTCTCCTCGTCTTCAGAGGAGCTCGATTCATCCCACTTTGTGTTCTTCTTCTTTGGTCTCTTCTTCCGTTCAAGTTCATTGTTTATTTTAGATTTTTGTTTAATAAACTTATCAAGATTTAGTGTTCGAAGTTCAAGTTCATCATTGTCCTCATCACTTGAGTCATCGTTCAAGTGGTATTCATTTGTCCGGAGTTCCAAATCCTTCCTGTTCTTTGGAAGGTTGTTTTGTTCATTATGTGCATTGTGCACCATTTTATATGTCATCAACGAACCAATTATTTCTTCAAGTGAAAATTTTTTTAAATATTTTGTTTCTTGTATTGCGGTTATTTTAGGATCCCACCTTTTTGGAAGGGATCTTAAGATCTTGCTTACGAGATCAAAATTCGAAAAAGATTTACTAACAACTCTTAGATTATTGATGACATCCGTGAAATGGGTGTACATGTCGCTTATAGTCTCGCTTGGTTGCATTCGAAGAAGCTCAAAATCATGCAATAAAATGTTAACTTTCGAGTATTTGACTCTACTAGTTCCCTCGTGCGTGATTTCAAGTGTTCACCAAATGTCGAAAGTCGTTTCGCACAAAGAAACCCGATTGAATTTATTTTTATCTAAGGTGCAAAACAAGGCATTCATAGCCTTTGCATTTAAAGAAAAATACTTCTTCTCCAAATCCAACCATTCGTTCATCGGTTTAGAGGGAAGTTGAAAATCGTTTTCAACAATATTCCATAAATCCAAATTCATGGAAATCAAGAAAACTCTCATTCGAGTTTTCCAATAAGTGTAGTCCAATCCGTTAAACAACGGTGGACGAATAACCGATAAGCCCTCTTGAAAGCCATGAAGAGCCATTTCTCTTGGGTGTAAATCCAAACTGAGAAATACTGGGTTTTGATACCAATTGTTAGGATCAAGAGCACTAAGAGAGGGGGGGGTGAATTAGTGCAGCGAAAAACTTTCGACAATTAAAACTGCATTCGTACGATAAAAGCGATTTTGGTAAGAAAGCCGATTCGTAAATCACTTTAACTTGTAATCAAGCGAGATGCGATTAAAGAAAATATATAGAGGCAGTTTGCAGTTAAGATAGACAACAAAATGTAATAGCAAACTGGAATACAACTTTCGTATGATAAAAACAATTTCGGTATGAAAGCCGATTCGTAAATCACTTTAACTTGTGATCATGCGAGATGCAATTAAAGCAAAGATATAAAGGCAGTTTGCAGTTATGTTGGAATCAGAATGTAAGCGCAAACTGAAATATGATGTTCGTACGATAAAACTGATTTCCATCTTAACGCCGATTTGAAAAATACTTAACTATGAAACACGTTCGTAAATGAGCAAAAGGCAGTAAGCTACTGAGGAGGTTTGCAGTAAAGATAAGATGCTCAAAGTAAATGTAAATCGAGATTTAGAGTGGTTCGGTCAATCTTGACCTACATCCACTTTTGGCTTCCTCCACCGATGAGGTCACCGACGTCCACTAGAGGCCTTCCTTCAATAGGCGAAGGCCAACCACCCTTTTACAGTTTCACTCCTTTTGACAGGCTTAGGAGACAACCCTTATAGAATTTCTCTCCTCTCTTGAAAGATCAAAACTTGGAAGAAAAGAGGGAGGAGAATTTCTAGCCTTTACAACACTATTGAGCTCTAAAATCACAGAGTAAGATCAAGCTTTTGGTGCCCTTTCATGGAGGAAAGGGTGGGGTATTTATAGGCCCCAAACTAGTTTGAATTTCGAGCTCAAAACTGTCATCTCCCGGAATTTCGGGGTCTGGCGGTTGCACCGCCTAGCAAAGCTCGGAGACTGAGCCTCTAGGCGGTGCCACCTCCTATCAGGGGCAGTTGCACCACTTGGCAAAGCTCGGAGACCGAGCTCAGGCGGTTCCATTGCCTGTCAGGGGCAGTTGCACCGCTTAGTCTCGCTCGGAGACTGAGCCCAAGCGGTGCCACCGCCTGATTGGGGCGGTTGCATCGCTTGGCATAGCTCGGAGACTGAAATTAGGCAGTTCCACCGCCTATCAAGGGCGGTCGCACCGCCCAGCCTAGCTCGGAGACCGAGTCCTGGGCGGTGCCACCGCTGGCCAAGAAATCTGGGTCCGAATGGGCTGATCCATTCGACCCAATTTGGGTCTATCAAGGGCCCAATTGCCCCAAGATTAAGTTAATGGGATCATCTTCCATTTCTAACTTAATCATCGTGCTAACTATAATATTTCTTAAGACATTTACTGCAACTTGCTCCGGTGAGTCAATCGCTTCTTCCGGCGAGCTTCCGACGAACTTCCGTCGATCATCCGATGAACCCTCGGTGTTGCTCTTGTGGACTTCTAGCAAACTCCTAGACTTGCGACGATCCACTTGGCGAGTTCCGATGAGCTTCTTTTGGCAAGCTCCTGGACTTCTCGGATTTGTTCCCGTAAAACCTTCGACGACCGTTTGGACTTCCATCGAACTCTCGAACTCCCAACGTGATCATAGTCTTGACTCCGGTGCAACTCCTACTGCATGTCTTACTTCCATCGTAGTTAATCCTGCACATGTAAAACAAAACTTTGATCGAGACAATTAATCCTAAGCAATTAACCAAGTTGTCCGGCATGTCATTGGTCCCTCGATGCTTCGTCCGATTCTTCGGCGCATCGTCCTCTCCTGCGGCCTATTGCCTAATCGGCTAGTTGACTCCGCAACTCCAATATCCTTGGCACAATACCCGCTCTTCTTAGCCCGATGCCCGAGTCCACGGCCCGAAGCCTTCTGTCGATACGTTGACTGATCCACCGGCTAGACGTCCAATCTTCTGACATGTTCCTCCGGCACAACATGATTTTTCCTGCTTTAATTGTCTCATCCTGATTGAAGCATCCTGCATCACTTAAGGCGTAGATTAAAATATAAACATAATTATCAATTGGTTTCATCATCAAAATATGAGATTCAACACCACTACCATTACTGGGCGGTACTACCGCCTGTCATCTGACACTGGGCGGTACTACCACTTGTCATCTGACACTGGGCGGTACTATCGCTTAGTCTTGGTGGTACTACCACCTGACAGAGCTCGGAGACCGAGCTATGGCAATACCACCACTTGACAGGGACGGTACCACCACCCAGAATTCATGGGAGACCGAGTCTCCCAAGCGGTGCCACCGCCGGCCAAGAATTCAGGGGCCGAATGGGCTGTTCCATTCGGCCCAATTTAAGTCTTTTAAGGGCCCAGCTGGTCCCTAATTAAGTTAGTGGGATTACCTCCTAATCCTAACTTAATCTACACTCTAACTACCACAATTAAGACATGATTACTGTAATTCGTGTTCCGGTGCGTCAATCACTTCTTCCGACGAGCTTCCGACGAACATCCGACGAACTCTCAACGATGCTCCGGTGGACTCCCGGCAAGCTCCTGGACTTCGCAACGATCTTCTTGGCGAGTTCTGATAAGCTTCTATGGCAAGCTCCTAGACTTCTCGGTTGGTTCTTGCAGAACTTCCGACGAATGTTTGGACTTTCGACGAACTCTCGAACTCCCAATATGATCTGGATCTTGACTCCGGCATAACACCTGCTGCATGTCTTACTGCCATCGTAGTTAATCCTGTATACTTTTCTCAACATATAGATTAGATCAACAAATAATAATTGACTTCATCATCAAAATTCGAGATTCAATAATCTCCCCCTTTTTGATGATGATAATCAATTGATGACGAAGTTAACCTTAACTCCTCCTATCTATATACCATACTTGAGAAAAGTTATTCGTGAATTCAAAGCCTTTGAATTCAAGAGATATATTGATAAGTTAAGTTTATTTAAACTTATCAATACACACATCATGATTTCTATCATGATATAACATTCTGAAAATGATGTCAAGGCATCGACATCCATTTTCAAGTCTTATATTTCAAATATGAAGGGTAGCAATCATAGCAATTCATTCTATGGCAAGATATCAATTTGTAAAATTATAAGTTAAGCTCTAGATATCTAAACATATCAAATTACATCATTTATCATCAATTTATCAAATTTTGGTATAATTTCTCCCCCTTTGTCATCAACAAAAAGGAGAACGATTCAATAATAAATGCAAGTGTGGTAAACATTCATGTCATATTTCAATTTTGTGAAGAAATTTATATCAATCATATTTCAAGCATTCATGACATGGTATCATTCAAAAGTTCTCAACAGTAAGGAGATAGCATTCATTATTTCTTCCATTTTATTTATCATCAAACCTTTGCATGAAGGAGGAAAGTAAGGAGGAAAAACCATTGAGAACCAACTTTGAATGAAGTTAAAAACGATATTCATTAAATCATGCTTCATTTTTCACAAGGACCAAGATATTCATGTGAAATTAAATCCTTGCAATTGTTCATCTCAATAAAAAATTCTTCCTTCATCAAGAAGGAATTCATGTAAAAGAATTATCATATCAAATCCATTTTTCAATTAAAAATTCACAAGAGATAAATCCATGAGAGATACATTTGTCAATTAATTCTATGTATCAAAAGTCATTAAGTGATGGAGCATGGATATGAAATAAACTTGATATGGCATAGACTCAAGAAAGCTCCATTTAAAAAATACATTAAGTGAAAGATAGTCCGGAAAGAAAATATGAATCAAATTCATGCATTTATAAAGTGTTTTGTCATAGCTTTTCATCACTACTTGCATGAGGCAAAATCATTAGTGCTTTGTACTGCTCAAAGATTAAGAATCCAATGTATGATTAAAACTTCTTAACATTTAATAGAAATCATAATCATCAAAGTAAACATGATATTGCATCATTGTATGATAACATGCTCATCATCATAGAAACTTTTAGCATCAAAGCACAAAATTTCCAACTTGTTATTGAAGCACAAAACCTTATCATCTTGTAAAATTTGTATCATAAAATTTAAGTGATTGATCACAGAATCAAGAAAGTCCAAAAATGAAATTTAACAAATTCATGCATTCGGATATATTAACATTCCTAATTCTCTTCTAATAAAATCAAATTGTTCTTCACTTGATTTGTAAAAATATCGGCTAATTGATGTTTTATATCAATAAATTCTAGGATTACATCATGATTAGTGATATGATCTCATATAAAGTGATGCCTAATGTCAATATATTTTGTTATAAGAGTCTTGAATGAGATTCTTAGTTAAACATATTGCACTAGTATTATCACATTTTTTGGGGATATTTTTAAGATGAATCTTATAATCCTCTAAAGTGTTTTTCATCCACACAACTTGTGCACAACATGCACTAGCTGTAATATACTCAGCTTCTGTTGTAGATAGTGCAACCAAGTTTTGTTTCTTGGATGACCAAGAAACAAGTGCGTGTCCTAAAAACTGACATGTTCCGGATGTGCTTTTTCTATCTAATCTACATCCAGCAAAATCTGCATCAGCATATGCAATTAGTTCAATATTCTCATATTTTGGATACCATAATCCTAGATTAGTGGTACCTTTAAGATATCTAAGTATTCTTTTAACTACTTTGAGATGAGATATTTTAGGATTAGATTGAAACCTAGCATAAAGTCCTACACTAAACATGATATCCGATCTAGTTGCGATGAGGTAAAGTAAGCTTCCTATCATACCCCTATAAGCTTTTTGATCAAAGCTTTCTCTACTTTCATCAATTTCTAACTTAGTGGAGGTGCTCATAGGAGTGTTATAGCCTTTGAGCTATCCATATTAAACTTTTTTAGCAAATCTAAGGCATATTTTGTTTGACTAAGAAATATACCATTACTTAGTTGTTTGATTTGTAAGCCCAAAAAGAAGGTTAATTCTCCCATCAAACTCATTTCAAATTCAAGACTCATACTTTTAGCAAATGATTCACAAAGAGATTTATTCGTAGAACCGAAAATGATATCAGCAATATAAATTTAAACAATAAGAAAATTATTTTTAAAATTTTTAATAAACAATGTAGTATCGACCTTACCTTTAGAGAAATTATTTTTAATAAGAAATGAACTAAGTCTCTCATACCAAGCCCTTGGGGCTTGTTTTAAACTATAGAAAGCTTTAGTTAATTTAAACACATGATTAGGGAGAATATTGTTCTCAAATTCGGGAGGTTGTTCAATATAAACTTCTTTAGAAATGAAGCCATTAAGAAAAGCACTTTTAATATCTATTTAAAATAACTTAAAATTATTACTACTAGCATAGGCAAGGAGCATCCTTATGGCTTCTAATTGAGTTCGTAATCAATACCTTCTTCTTAGTTAAAACCTTTGGCCACTAATCTAGCCTTGTTTCTAACTATGATACCAGATTCATCTTGCTTGTTTCTAAAGATTTGGCCTAGGAACAAGCTTCTACACCTCATTTCTATCAAATTGATTTAACTCATCTTGCATTGTGATAATCCATGAATCATCTTTCATGGCTTCGTCAATACATTTTGGTTCAATTTGGGAGAGAAAAGTGACGTTGGCACAAAAATTTTTAAGAGAAGAACGTGTTTGAACCCCTTTTGATGTGTCTCCTATGATTAGCTCCTTAGGATGAGCATCTACATATTTCCAACCCTTGGGTAAGGATGTTTCGGAAGTAGATACATCCAAGTTACTAGATAGAGAAGGGATTTCGTTTAAATTCAAGGCATCAAAATTAACATCATCATCAAAATTATTTTTTTTAATTTTGAAAATCTCATTAAAAACAACATGAATGGATTCTTCTATAATTAAAGTTCTTTTATTGAAGATACAAAATGCGTTAGAAATCAAAGAATAGCCAAGAAAAATTCCTTCATCAGATTTAGCATCAAATTTTCCTAAGACATCTTTTTCATTCAAGATAAAACACTTATACCCAAAAACTTTAAAATATGAAACATTGGGTTTTTTGTTGTTTCACAACTCATAAAGAGTTTTGGTGAGTAAGGGTCTTACTAGAACTCTATTCATGACATAGCATGCCGTGTTTATGGCTTCGGCCCAAAAATATTTGGGTAGACTATGTTCATTCAACATGGTTCTAATCATTTCTTATAAATTTCTATTCTTTCTTTCTACTACTCCATTTTGTTGAGGATTTTTTAGAGTAGAGAAGTTATATGTTAGGACTCTAGCTTGGAGAGTCCTAATTGAGAGGGACATTAATATAAAACCTACCTAAGCTGACCCCTATTGAAGAGGCCGACTAGGGTTAGGAGGTTGTTTCTTAGAGAAGAATTAGGAGTTGTAAAGGAATAGGAGTCTTGAGTAGAAGTCCTATTAGGAGTTAGTTAGAAGTAGGAGTCTTGAGTAGGAGTCCTATTAGGAGTTAGGGTTTAAAAGCCCTATAAATAGCCATGTATTCCTCCTCTTTTGATAAGCAATAGATGAATCTTTTCTGTAGCATTTGAGCAGCAACTTATAGGGAGGAACCCCTATAGAGTTCCAAGGAGGCCGATCCCCTAAAGAGATCAACCCCAAGTTTAGAATCTGTAAGGGTTCTAACACCTGGTATCAGAGCAGCGTTCTTGGCATCTCGCTGCCCTTCCATAGCCATCCATCAGCCCTCCACAGTCGCCCAAAGTAATTCCCACAATTGCTTAAAAAATCATCGCCAAATTCCATCATCATCTCCACCATCGTGGATCATCCTTTGATCTCTCCATGAATTGCAATAAGTTTTGGTTTCCTACCTTACTACTGCTGTAATTTAGTTATCCCTATTCCAAAATCTAAGAAAAAATTGTTCCTATATTGCTGCATATACTTTTCGTCACAAAGTTTTCATCTCTACGACGAAAGATACATTATAGAATTTCAGCCGCATAGCACTGTTTGTTTGATTTTGATACTATATTTTTTCTATCCAAATCTTAACGAAATTTTTATGATAGCTTTGACACTTCCTACTAGTGGATTTCTCTTTGATTTCATTGAAAAATTCTCAATATAAACCACTAATCTTTTACATCTAATCTGCTACACTTGAAAATCTATGCTGTAGAAAATTTCAACTGCATATTGTAGCCTTAACCCATCTATTTGCAATCCTTTTTGAATGAAATTTCTTATATACTTCATAGATCATCTTGGCTTCCATCTAAGGTTAATCTATTAAGGAATTCATATCTAAAAATGATTTTGTGTTGCTGTAAATTTTCGTCGTAGACCACTAAAATTTTTCGACGAGAATTCTGCTATCGCAACTTGCACAAATTTTCTTGCTGTTGTTGAATCTTGGATTTTGATGATGAAGTTAATTGTCATTTGTTATCTAATCCATATATTGAGATAAGTGTGCAGGATTAACTACGATGAAAGTAAGACATGCAGTAGGAGTTGCATCGGAGTCAAGACTATGATCACGCTGGGAGTTCAAGAGTTCGACAGAAGTCCGGACGGTCGTCGGAGGTTCTGCGGGAACAAATTTGAGAAGTCTAGGAGCTTGCCAAAAGAAGCTCATCGGAACTCGCCAAGTGAATCGTCGCAGGTCCAGGAGTTTGCCGAAAGTCCACCGGAGCATTGCCGAAGGTTCGTCGGATGTTCGCTGGAAGCTCGTCGGAAGAAGCGATTGACGCACCAAAGCAAGTTGCAGTAAATGTCTTAAGAAATATTGTAATTAGCATGTAGATTAAGTTAGGAATGGGAGGTGATCCCATTAACTTAATCTGGGGGCAATTGGGCCCTTGATAGACCCAAATTGGGCCAAATAGATCAACCCATTCGGACTAGAATTCCTACTAGGCGGTGGCACCGCCTGGGCTCAGTCTCCAAGCGAGACTGGGCAGTGCAACCGCCCCTGTCAAGCGGTGGCATCGCTAGAGCTCGGTCTTCGAGCTCTGTCAGGCAGTTGTACCGCCCAGTTAGGAGGTAGTACCGCTAGGACCCCAGAAATCTAGGAAAAGACATTTTTGAGCTCCAAATTCAAACCAGTTTGGGGCCTATATATACCCCACCCTTTCTTGCATGAAAGGGCACCGAAAATCCAATCTTACTATGTGATTTTTAGAGCTCAAAAGTGTTGTAAAGGCTAGAAGTTCTCCTCCCTCTTTTCTTCCAAGTTTTGATTTTTCATGAGAGGAGAGAAAAGTTTGTAAGGGTTGTCTCCTAAGCCCGTCAAAATGAGTGAAACTGTAAAAGGGTGGTTGGCCTTTGTCTATTGAAGGAAGGCCTCTAGTGGAAGTCAGTGACCTCATCGGAGGAGGAAACCAAAAGTGGATGTAGGTCAAGATTGACCGAACCACTCTAAAATTGCGATGCTCTCTGGTTTGCATTTCTTCTTGCTGCTTACCTTACTGCAAACCTCCATATATGCTTTACTTCCTTATTACTTTTGCTGCACTCCTTTACGAACTCGCTTTCAAGTTAAGTTTCCAAAAATGGTTTTACGTCGGAAATGATTTCATCGTATGAATGTAGTTTTAATCGTCGAAAGTTTTTCGCTACACTAATTCACACCCCCCCCCCCTCTCTTAGTGCTCTTGATCATAACAATTGGTATCAAAGCTCGGTTCACTCTCAAACGGATTAAAACCCAAGAGAGATGGTATACGCCGAAAACCAAGAGGGCCACTCTATTACACGTCCACCCATGTTCAATGGGACGAACTACACCAATTAGAAGACCCGAATGAGGATCTTCCTTATTTCAATGGATTTTGAACTTTGGAATCTTGTCGAAAATGGATTTTCGAAGTCTTCTCTTCCAATGATCGATTGCAATGAATTGGAGAAGAAGACTTTCGCTCTTAATGCAAAGGCTATGAATGCCTTATTTTGTGCGCTTAATAAAAATGAGTTCAATCATGTTTCGGTTTGTGAAACCGCATTTGATATTTGGCATACACTCAAAGTGACTCACGAAGGCACAAGTAGAGTGAAAGAGTAAAAAATCAATCTTTTGATACATTCTTTTGAACTTTTTCGAATGAAATCGAGTGAGACTATTGGCGACATGTATACCCATTTCACAGATGTCGTCAATGGTCTAAAAGGACTCGGCAAAAGTTTTTCAGATTTTGAGCTTGTAAATAAGATTCTAAGATCCCTTCCTAAGAGTTGGGACCCTAAAGTCACTGTTATTCAAGAGGCTAAAGATTTAAACAACTTCCCTCTTGAAGAACTAATCGGGTCATTAATGACCTATGAAATGACTTGCAAGGCTCATGAAGAGCAAGAAGACATCCTTCCGAAGAACAGGAAGGATGTGACACTTAGAACTTTAGATGATCACTTAAGAGAAAACTCAAGTGATGAGGATTGTGACGATGACTTGGCACTTCTAACAAGGAAATTCAAAAAATTCATTAAGAAAAATAAGTTTGAAAATGACACAAAGAATAAATTTGAACCAAAAAAGGACCAAGTTATTTGCTACGAGTGCAAAAAACCGGGACACTACAAAAGTGATTATCCCTAAGCCAAGAAGAGAACATCAAAGAAGAAGGCGCTCAAAGCAACGTGGGATGACTCGAGCGCGTCCGAAGAAGAGGAGTCCAACATCGAGCAAATTGCTCATTACGCTTTAATGGCCATCGGAGAGGAGGTAACAAATTTAATTGATGCAGATTTATCATTTGATGAATTATTAAATGCCTTCCATGACTTATTTGATGAATGCAAAACAATTAGTAGAAAATATAAATTATTAAAATAGGAGCATGATAGTCTTATTAGTAATTTTGATAAATTAAAAACTGAATATCATGATAGTTTAGCTCCATGTATAAATGGCCATGATATAGAAACTCTCCAAAAAGAGAACTTGCTACTTAAGGACACCTTGAAGAAATTCAAGTATGGTAGCAAGTCTTTGAACATGATCCTTACAAATAAGGGTCATGTTCCCAAAAGAAGTGGAATCGGATTTGTGAGAAGTCCTCACCAAAATCCAACCACCTTCATAAAAGGCCCTATCTTACATGTTCGGCACCAAAGCAAATACAACTTTTGTTGCAAACATGGACATAAAATGTATCATTGTCCATTCAAGAAAATTAGCCCGAACAAACTGATTTGGGTTCCTAAAGGAACCATGATAAACTCTATGGAACATAATAAACAATATAGATCCGTGTTTGAGGCACCCAAAAGTAAATGGGTACCTGAAAATTATCCTTCCTTGTAGAGACACACCATCACAAGCTAGGAGCAAGAGATGGTACCTTGATAGTGGATGCTCAAGGCATATGACCGGAGATCCATCTCAATTCTCTAAGCTCACTAGCATAGACGAAGGTGTTAGGATCGAGAGCACTAAGAGGGGGGGGGGGGGGGTGAATTAGTGCAGCGGAAAACTTTCTGCGATTAAAATCGAAAGCTGCGTTCGACTGATAAAAACAACTTCTGTATGAAAGTTGATACTAATCAATGTTAATGTCAAACTAAGCAGGCAGTTTGCAGCTATGATGAAAACCAGAATATCGGCGCAAACTGAAATCCGAAGTTCGTACGAAGAAACTGATTTACGTCTAAATACTGTTTCGTAAATCACTTGATTAGATAAGACGCAGTTTAAGCAGGAGTATAAAGGCAGTGTGCAGTATTGGTAAAGCTCAAAACGTAAATGCAATCTGCAATATGATGATCATACGAAAAAGCTGATTTACGTCTAAACGCAGATTTATGTCTAAACGCAGATTTACGTCTAAACTTTGAAACTTGTTTGTAAAATCGCAGAGGGCAGTAACTATTGAGAAGCTTGCAGTGAAGGTAAAATGCTTAAAGGAAATGCAAACCGAGATTTAGAGTGGTTCGGTCAATCTTGACCTACTCCACTTTTGGCTTCCTCCACCGATTAGGTTACCGACGTCAACTAGAGGCCTTCCTTCAATAGACGAAGGCCAACCACCTTCTTACAGATTCACTCCTTTTGACGGGCTTAGGAGACAACCCTTACAGAAGTATTCTCTCCTCTCTTTACAACTCAAACTTTGAAGAACAGAAAGAGGAGAACTAGCAGTTTTGAGCTCTAAGAACCACAGAAAGACAGCAAGATTTCGAGTGTGTGTTCTATGCTTTCAGTGCTGAATGGGTGGGGTATTTATAGGCCCCAACCCAGTTCAAATTTGGAGCTCAAATATGTCAATTCCCGGAATTCCGGGATCAGGCGGTTGCACCTCCTGACTGGGGCGGTTGCACCGCCTGGCAGAGCTCGAAGATTGAGCCTCTGGGCGGTGCCACCTCTATCAGGGGCGGTTGCACCTCTCTGCCAGAGCTCGAAGACCGAGCTTAGGCGGTTGCACCGCCTGACTGGGGAGGTTGCACCACCTGGCAGAGCTCAAAACTTGAGCTCTAGCGATGCTACCTCTTGGCAGAAGAGGTTGCACCGCCCAATCTCGCTCGGAGACTGAGTCCGGGGCGGTGCCACCTCTTGGATGGGGTGGTTGCACCGCCCAGTCTCGCTGGGAGACATAGCCTGGGCGGTGCTACCTCCTGGCTTGGGCGGTTGCACCTCCCACAACAATCAGGGTCCGAATGGGTTAATCCATTCGGCCCAATTTGATTCTTTCAGGGGCCCAATTGCCCCAAGATTAAGCTAATGGGATCACCTCCCATTTCTAACTTAATCAATGTGCTAACTATGATTATTTCCTAAGACATATTCTGCAGCTTGCTCCGGTGCGTCAATCGCTTCTTCCGGCGAGTTTCCGGCGAACTTCCGTCGATCATCCGACGAACCCTCGGTGATCCTCTTGCGGACTTCCAGCAAACTCCTGGACTTGCGACGATCCACTTGGCAAGTTCCGACGAGCTCCTTTGGCAAGCTTCTGGACTTCTCGGATTTGTTCCCGCAGAACCTCCAACGACTGTCCGAACTTCCGTCGAGCTCTCGAACTCCCAACATGATCATTGTCATGACTCCGGCGCAACTCCTGCTGCATGTCTTACTTTCATCGTAGTTAATCCTGCACATGTAAAACAAAAACTTCGATCGAGACAATTAATCCTAAGCAATTAACCAAGTTGTCCGGCATGTCATTGGTCCCTCGACGCTTCGTCCGATTCTTCGGCGCATCGTCCTTTCCTGCAGCCTATTGCCCAATCGGCCAGTTGACTCCGCAACTCCGATATCCTTGGCACAATACCCGCTCTTCTTGGCCCGATGCCCGAGTCCACGGCCCGAAGCCTTCTGTCAATACGTCGACCGATCCACCGGCCCGACGTCCAATCTTCTAACATGTTCCTCCGGCACAACATGATTTTCCTGCTTTAATTGTCTCATCCTGATCGAGGCATCCTGCGTCACTCAAAACGCAGATTAAATCATAAACATATATCAAGTAGTTTCATCATCAAAATACGAGATTCAACAATCTCCCCCTTTTTGATGATGACAACCACTTGATGACGGAGTTAACCTTAACTCCCGAAGTTTAAACAAACTCCCCCTATCAATATGCCATATTGATAGAAACTCTTAGATTCAAAAATCTAAGCAACATGTCATCATAATCGAAGTTAACCTTAACTCCCAGAGTTTAAACAAACTCCCCCTATTAATATGCCATATTGATAGAAACTCTTGGATTCAAAAATCTAAGCAACATGTCATCATAAACTTATGCATAACATGTCATGTCATCAACATACTTCTCCCCCTTTGTCATCAACAAAAAGGAGAAGTACCACAATCAAGTGTTTGTGATATAAGTTTAACTCATTGCATGAAAAACATAATATCTATTGTTATCATCATGCAAGTTTGCTATCATCAAATGGTAAGATATCAACATGTAAAATTGCGATTCAAGTTCTTGATATCTTAACATGATATGACATTTATAGCACCTATTCATATGAATGCTACTTTTGATATCTCATCATAATATGACGTTCATAACATCTATTCATATTCTTCAAATATGGCACTCATAGTATCAATTTATATATTTCTCCCCCTTTGTCATCAACAACAAGAAGAACGATATAAGCAAATTTTAAATATAAGTGCGATGCCATAAGTTGGTTCATGTCATTTTCCAACAGTGAGTGATAGGATACCAATTATGCAAACATCTCGAGGAAAACATGACATGGAGATAGCTTTTATTGCTTCTTCCTTTTTATTTGTTATCTTTTTACATGAAGGAGGAAAGCCATATGTGAAGTTCAAATCGATAAGATATTAAAGTACACTTCATTTTTGCAAGGATTAAGATATATAAGTGAGTCAAATCCTTGTATATAAAAATATCATCCTTTTATAAGAGGGAATCATCGAATATGTTTCTCGAAAAATATTTTTCACATGATAAGTGCATTTGCTAGATGATTCCATATGTCAAAAATCAATGATGTGAATTAAACTTGATATGACATATGCTTGTTAAGTTCGGAAGAGGATAATGTATCAAGAAAATCCAATTGTTAGGATCAAGAAAATTCGAAAATAAAATTTGACACTTTCATACATTCGGACAGGGTTTTACTAGAGATATTCAATTACAATCATGAAGGTAAAACATGCTTATTATCATGGAAATTTTTGTATTCAAGCACATAATTTCCAACATGTAATCATGGCAAGTAATTGTGTAAAATCATTATGGCAATCAAGTGATTTGATCATTCAATCAAAAAAGTCCGAAAAATAATTTTAACACGTTTAATCATTCGGACATATTTTTGCCATAGTTTTTCAAATATAATCATGAAGATAAGGCATGCTCATCATCATGGTAGTATGATAGCAAGTTTACCATATACAAGCTAGCAAAAATTTTCAACATTTTAAGGCCCGCAAGCTAGCAATTTTGAGATGTTCAAGAAAGCAACTCTTGCTTCTTGAAATATAAGTTTTGCTAGATGTGCAAGTTAACTTTTTGCTTCGTGAGATAGGCAAGATAGCATTCCTTGGTGATGTTCAATATAGCTAAGTTCTACATCATGCAAGCTAGTGAATTTTATAACATTTTAGAACATGCATAATCACCAAAGCATCATAAATTTTAATAATGTACAAAATTATAAATTTTGCATGATTGCATTTGTGTGTCTTGAGACTTGCAAGATAGCACTTCTTGGTGATGTTCAAGATAGCAATTTCTTCTCTTTTGAGAAGTGCAATTTTTGATTTCTTCTTGAATTGTGCAAGCTAGCTATCTCCCCTTTTGTCATTGTCAAAAAGAAGGGAAAAACCCTTTACATCAATTTTTAAATCATGACAAAGGTTAGTATCAATCTCATTTGTGCATCATTATATTTTCAAATTAAAACATGCATATTTTCAAAACATATAAACTCATTATTATATGCATGATTCCAAATCATCATTCATATTATTTCAATCATTGTTTCACTCATCACTATAGCTTATCATGCATAATATGTAAAACCATCTAACATTTATTTATTTAATTTAATTTTTTTAAGCATTCATGATACACATCATACAAAAGCATATGCATCATTCCAAATCATAAATATTTCAAATCATCATGGTATTAATTTGTCACATTGCATCCTACCATGCATGATCGAAACTTCTCATTTGCATACATCAAAATAAATTCATGAATATCTCATGTATTCATATCATCACTTGAGGAGTATTGAAAAGAAATAATTGGGTGATGAGATAAATATTTCATGAATACAAAGAATTGCATAAAAATCATATCATGAATACAAGGAATACAAGTCACAATCATTCAAGAGAAAAATCATCATTCATTTTCAATTCATTCAATTTGATAAATCAAGATCATGATTTTGATAAATTTAAATTATCAAAATCATTTTTATGGCTCACAAAATTTATAACATAAATAGATTCATGATTTCATTGATAATATATTTTCCCCCTTTTTAAGTGTTTCATTTTAAGTGGTCGATTTCATGTTAGCATGCCTTTTCATTTATGAAAACATGCATTAATTTTTTAAAGCCACTGTTATTATCATGAAAATCGATAATCCATAAATATCAAGAATCATCATACATAATTTCAAAAATATATACTCATTGATCATAACTTCAAATTAAACATGATTTCATATACTCAAAATCGAGAAATAACAATGGAAATCAACATGATACACATTATTACTTCTCAACCACATATAGCATGATTTCATAAGGTATTTTTAATCAAAATCATTTTGTTTATCATAAACATGCAATTTTCATGATTATTTTCAAAATTACTAGAATGATAAGCATGATTCCTAATTTTATGTATTTTTATTATAAAATTATTAAACATGTAATTTTCAAGAAAATTAAATAAAAAAGAAAAATGCATTATGAAAAGCATTATGTAATTTCAAAGTAAATTAAAGGCATTTTGATTACCTCAGCGTCGAAAGGCGTAAAGGCGTAGTTTACCACCTCGCCTTTGTTGATTTTCTCCTCATCTTCGGAGGAGCTCGATTCATCCCAATTTTTGTTCTTCTTCTTGCGTTCAAAGCAAGTAGTTCCGTTCTTTTTACTTTTTTATTTTTGTTTCATTTGTTGTTTAAGTTCACCATCACTTGAGCTTATGCTCGAGTGGTCTTCAAATGTTTTATGTCCCAAATCCTTCCTGTTCTTTGGAAGGTGGTTCTCAAGTTCTTCACGTGCATTGCACGTCATTTCATATGTGATCAATGAACCAATTAGTTCTTCAAGTGAAAAAATATTTAAATCTTTTGTTTCTTGTAAAGCCGTTACTTTTGAATTCCACTTCTTAGAAAGAGAACGCAAAATCTTGTTCACAAGTTCAGAATTCGAAAAACATTTGCCAAGAGCTCTTAAACCATTGACGACATCCGTAAAACGGGTGTACATGTCACCAATGGTTTCGCTTGGCTTCATTTGAAAAAGCTCGAAATCATGCAGTAAAATATTAACTTTCGAGTCTTTGACTCTACTAGTTCCCTCGTGCGTGATTTCAAGAGTGCGCCAAATATCGAAAGCTGTTTCGCACAAAGAAACCCGATTGAACTCATTTTTGTCCAAAGCACAAAATAAGGCATTCATAGCCTTTGCGTTTAAAGAAAAATGCTTCTTCTCTAAATCCGACCATTCGTTCATCGGTTTAGAGTGAAGATGAAAGTCGTTTTCAACGATATTCCATAAATCTGTTAGGATCGAGAGCACTAAGAGGGGGGGGGGGGGTGAATTAGTGCAGCGGAAATCTTACAGCGATTAAAAACCAAAAGCTGCGTTCGTTCAATAAAAGCTATTATGATGCAAAAGCTAATTCTCAGTTTGTATCTAAGTGCAGTTTGCGTCTAAGCGCAGATTGCGTCTAAGCGCAGTTTGCGTCTAAACACAGTTTGCGTCTAAGCGCAGTTTGCGTCTAAGCGCAGTTTGCGTCTAAACATAGTTTGCGTCTAAGCGCAGTTTTGCGTCTAAGCGCAGTTTACGTCTAAACTCAGATTTACGTCTAAACGCAGTTTTACGTCTAAACGCAGATTTACGTCTAAACGCAGATTTACGTCTAAACTTTGAAACTCGTTTGTATACTCGCAGAAGGCAGTATGCAGTTGAAATCAAGACGTAAACGTGAACTGAGAACTGATGATTGTGAGAGGAAAGCCGATTTACGTCTAAATGCAGTTTTACGTCTAAATGTTGAAACTCGTTCGTAAAATTGTAGAGGACAGTTTGCAGTTATCAATAGGATCAAAATGTAAGTGTAAACTGCAAAGAAACTCTTTCGTAAAAGCATGAAAGACAGTTCTGCAGAATCAAACGTAAACGTAAACTGTAATGTACGAAAATACGAATTTACGTCCGAATGCAGATTCGGAAGAACAGCACTTAGAACTTGTTCGTGAGAGCGCAGAGAGCAGTAGTAATGGAGGAGGTTTGCAGAAATGATAAAGTGCTCAAAAATAAACGCAAACCAGAGATTTAGAGTGGTTCGGTCAGCCTTGACCTACTCCACTTTTGGCTTCCTCCACCGACGAGGTTGCCGACGTCAACTAGGGGCCTTCCTTCAATAGGCGAAGGCCAAACTTCCCTTTTACAGTTTCTCTCCTTTTGACAGGCTCAGGAGACAACCTTTACAGACCTTTCTCTCCTCACTTTACAACTGAAAACTTGAAGAACAGAAGGAGGAGACTTAAAGGCTTTACAACACTTTTGAGCTCTTAGAATCACAGAAAAGATCAAGATTTCTGTGTAGGTCTGTATCTTTTCAGTGCTGAATGGGTGGGGTATTTATAGGCCCCAACCCAATTCAAATTTCGAGCTCAAAATGATCAAATCCCGGAATTCCGGGATCAGGCGGTTGCACCTCTTGACTGGAGAGGTGGCACCGCCTGGCAGAGCTCGAAGTCTGAGCTCAGGCGGTTGCACCTCTCGACTGGAGAGGTGGCACCGCCTGGCAGAGCTCGAAGACTGAGCTCGGACGGTTCCACCTTCTCTGTCAGGGGTGGTTGCACCTTCCTGCCAGAGCTCGAAGACCGAGCTCAGGCGGTGCATCTCCTGACCAGAGAAGTTTCTCTTCTCTGCCAGAGGTGATCGCCCCTTTCTGCCAGAGGTGGTTGCACCTCTCTGCCAGAGGTGGTTGCACCTCTCTGCCAGAGCTCGAAGACTGAGCTTAGGCTGTGCATCTCCTGGCCAGAGAGGTCGTACTTCTCTTCCAGAGCTCGAAGACTGAGCTCGGTGATTGCATCACCAGGCAGAGCTCGAAACTTGAGCTCAGGCGGTGCTACCGCTTGACAGAGGAGGTTGCACCGCCCAGTCTCGCTTGGAGACTGAGCCCTGGGCGGTTGCACCGCCTGGCTGGAGCGGTTGCACCTCCCAGTCTCGCTGGGAGACTTAGCCTGGGCGGTTGCACCGCCTGGCTGGAGCGGTTGCACCGCCCAGTCTCGCTGGGAGACTTAGCCTGGGCGGTGGCACCTCCCTGCCTGGGCGGTTGCACCTCCCACAGCTTCTTGGGTTCGAATGGGTTGAACCATTCGACCCAACTTGAGTTCTTCAGGGGCCCAATTGCCCCAGGATTAAGCTAATGGGATCACCTCCCATTTCTAACTTAATCACCGTGCTAACTACGATTAAATCTAAGACAATTTCTGCAGCTTTGCTTCGGTACGTCAATCGCTTCTTCCGGCGAGTTTCCGGCGAACTTCCGTCGATCATCCGATGAACCCTCGGTGATGCTTCTGCGGACTTCCGGCAAACTCCTGGACTTTGCGACGATCCACTTGGCGAGTTCCGACGAGCTTCGCTTGGCAAGCTTCTGGACTTCTCGGATCTGTTCTCGTAGAACCTCCAACGACCGTCCGTACTTCCGTCGAACTCTCGAACTCCCAACGTGATCATGAACTTGACTCCGACGCAACTCCTGCTGCTTGTCTATCTTTCATCGTAGTTAATCCTGCACACTTAAAACAAAACTTCGATCGAGACAATTAATCCTAAGCAATTAACCAAGTTGTCCGGCATGTCATTGGTCCCTCGACGCTTCGTCTGATTCTTCGGGGCATCGTCCTCTCCTGCGGCCTATTGCCCAATCGACCAGTTGACTCCGCAACTCCGATATCCTTGGCACAATACCCGCTCTACTTGGCCCGATGCCCGAGTCCATGGCCCGAAGCCTTCTGTCGATACGTCGACCGATCCACCGGCCCGACGTCCAATCTTCTGACATGTTCCTCCGGCACAACATGATTTTCCTGCTTTAATTGTCTCATCCTGATCAAAGCATCCTGCGTCACTCAAAACGCAGATTAAATCATAAACATATATCAAGTAGTTTCATCATCAAAATACGAGATTCAACAATCTCCCCCTTTTTGATGATGACAACCACTTGATGACGGAGTTAAACTTAACTCCCGGAGTTTAAACAAACTCCCCCTATCAATATGCCATATTGATAGAACCTTGAATTCAACCTGAATTCAAGTCATTGCAATATTCATCATGAATACTTGCAACAAATCAACATGAACATATGCATAAACTTATGCATCACATGTCATGTCATCAACATACTTCTCCCCCTTTGTCATCAACAAAAAGGAGAAGTACCACAATCAAGTGTTTGTGATATTGGTTCAATTCATTGCATGAAAAACATAGTATCAAGTTTTATCATAATGCAATCTTTGGAGCTAGAAGATTTAGCAAGTATTTCATCATGCTTAGAACATTCATGCTATCAAGTTTTAGATATGCAAGTTTTATAGCATATAAGATAGCAAGTTCTACATCATGTAAGCTAGCAAATTAGAGATGTTCAAGAAGGCAACTCTTGCTTCTTGAAAATTTTGCTCACTTTGCTAGATGCGCAAGTTAGCATTTTTGCCTCTTTTGAGATAGCAACTTTTTGCTTCTCTTTAGACCAACAAGCTAGCAATTTTTACGATATACAAGTTTCACAATATATAAGCTAGCAAAAATTTCGAAAGCAAATACAAGATAGCTTTCTTGTGTAAGCTCATGATTCTTGCTTCCTATTGCAATGTGCAAATTGCAAGTTTTGCTTCAACTAAGATATTCAAGATAGTGATGTTCAAGAAGACAATTTTTCTTCTTGAAATGAGCAAGTTAGCAATCTTTGCTACTTAAGATAGGCAAGCAAGCAGTCAAGTTTTTGCATCTTCTTGACTTGTACAAGCTAGCTATCTCCCCCTTTGTCATTGTAAAAAAGGAAGAGAGAATACAGTTTTGTACTTCTTTTTTCCTTTTACAACGATTTCAAAATCATGACAAAGGATGAATAATCAAGTTATGAATGTCAAGACAATTTTTCATCATGAATATTTTATCATTGCATGCATCATTATCATAAGTTGAAGTATTACATGCATGATATCATATCACCATTCATAATTACATTAATGTTTCAATATAGCAATTTCTTCTCAAAATGTGTAACTTGGCACTCATAGCATTTTAGATCATGATTTACATCATATGCAATACATCACATCATAATTAGAAAGCAAGTATTGCATGCATAATTGCACATCATAAATGTTTCATATCATGATGGTATCAATTTTGTCAAATTATATCCTACCATGCATGATCAAAACTTCTCCCCATTTTATCATTGAAAACAAGAAGAAAGTAGGGGGTAGAGCATAAAAGTATTAAATATTTTAATCATTTCAAGGCATCATAGATCAAGTTATGATTCGTGATTCATCATAAAGCAAGTTAGTTTTCAATCATCACATAAGGCATTTAAGGAATTTTTGAAACATAGGAGAATGATTAATTTAAGCATACAATGTTTCAATCCAATTCAAGTCATGAATATCAATGCTTTCATATTGTGAGTATCAATTCATGAATACCACAGGATATTATTTGTGACTTCAATTTTGCAAGATCAAGATTATGATTCAAATCAAATCATTAACTTGAAATTCATAATCAAGTCATTAAAATTAATTTCGAGATTCACAAAATATCATGAAATCATTAATCTCGATCAGATGGGAAAAGCATTTTCTTTTTAAGTGATTCTTTTAACGCATCAAAAAAAAAAAACTCATTCATAATTCAAGTGATTTACAAGATATCATAAATGAATTTATCACTTGTATTTCATCAAAATCGAGAACTCTAGAGATAGAAAATGATTGAAGCATTTAACATGATTGATGCATGATTCATATTTAAAGTGTATCTTATATCGTAAATACGAATCAAGCATTTGTCAAATCTGAAATCATCCTCAAAATTACATTCAATAAATTCATGTATGACAAGCATAGATTTATTGAAAAATCAATAAGATAGGGGATTACATTTCAAGTGTTCATCAATTGTAGCATTTCATCATGTGGTAAGATATCAATGCGTAAAACTGTGAAGCAAGATTTTGTTTGATATCTTGATACAGGGCATATAGCAATGATAGCAATCATATATTTCTTGGTGATGCAAGCATGGGATAATCATAGCATAGTGTTTATAGCATCAATTCATATATTTCTCCCCTTTTTTAAGTGTTTCATCTTAAGTGATCGATTTCATGTTAGCATGCCTTTTCATTTATGTCAAATGAAAACATGCATCAACGTTTAGGATCGTAAAATGAATTTCATCATAAAACCATCAATCACAAAAATCATCATGTATATCTCATGCATGAAATTGTCAATCGAAATATTTAATTTCATCATTATGCATTTCTTCAAATCAAACATGATCTTTAATCAAAATCGAGAAATAACAATGGAAATTAACGTAATGCACATTATTACTTCTTAACCATGATTTCATATTTTCAATCAAGATCATTTTATTTGTTTATCATAAAATATGTAATATTATCATTTTTGAAATTACTTAGTATGATCATAATAATTTTTTTTTTTTTTTTTTAACATGTAATTTTTAAGAAAATTAATTCTAAACTAAAAGAGAAAGATACATCATGAAAGCATCAAGTAATTTCAAAATAAATTAGGGGGATTTCGATTACCTCATCATTGTAGGCTGTTAAGGCGTAGTTTGCCGCCTTGCTTTTGTTGACTTTCTCTTCTTCGGAGGAGCTCGATTCATCCCAGTTTTTGTTCTTCTTCTTGCGTTTAAAGCAAGTAGTTTGATTCTTTTTGCTTTTTTATTTTCGTTTCATTTGTAGTTTAAGTTCACCATCACTTGAGCTTATGCTCGAGTGGTCTTCAAATGTTCTATGTCCCAAATCCTTCCTGTTCTTTGGAAGGTGGTTCTCAAGTTCTTCACGTGCATTGCACGTCATTTCATATGTGATCAATGAACCAATTAGTTCTTCAAGTGGAAATTGGTTCAAGTTTTTCGATTCTTGAATAGCAGTTACTTTTGAATCCCAAGTTTTAGAAAGTGAGCGCAAAACTTTGTTAACGAGTTCAAAATCCGAAAAGCTTTTACCAAGTGAATTTAAACCATTGACGACATCCGTAAAACGGGTGTACATGTCAACAATGGTTTCGCTTGGTTTCATATGAAAAAGCTCGAAATCATGCAGTAAAATATTAACTTTCAAGTCTTTGACTCTACTAGTTCCCTCATGCGTGATTTCAAGAGTGCGCCAAATATCGAAAGCCGTTTCGCACAAAGAAACCCGATTGAACTCATTTTTGTCCAAAGCGCAAAATAAGGCATTCATAGCCTTTGCGTTTAAAGAAAAATACTTCTTCTCTAAATCCGACCATTCGTTCGTCGGTTTAGAGGGAAGTTGAAAACCATTTTCAACGATATTCCATAAATCCAGATTTAGAGAAATCAAGAAAACTCTCATTCGAGTTTTCCAGTAAGTGTAGTCCAATCCGTTAAAGAACGGTGGACGAAAGACCGAAAAGCCCTCTTGAAGAGCCATTTCTCTCGGGTGTAAATCCGAAATGAGAGATACCCGCTCTGATACCAATTGTTAGGATCGAGAGCACTAAGAGGGGGGGGGGGTGAATTAGTGCAGCGGAAATCTTACAGCGATTAAAAACCAAAAGCTGCGTTCGTTCAATAAAAGCTATTATGATGCAAAAGCTAATTCTCAGTTTGTATCTAAGTGCAGTTTGCGTCTAAGCGCAGATTGCGTCTAAGCGCAGTTTGCGTCTAAACACAGTTTGCGTCTAAGCGCAGTTTGCGTCTAAGCGCAGTTTGCGTCTAAGCGCAGTTTTGCGTCTAAGCGCAGTTTACGTCTAAACTCAGATTTACGTCTAAACGCAGTTTTACGTCTAAACGCAGATTTACGTCTAAACGCAGATTTACGTCTAAACTTTGAAACTCGTTTGTATACTCGCAGAAGGCAGTATGCAGTTGAAATCAAGACGTAAACGTGAACTGAGAACTGATGATTGTGAGAGGAAAGCCGATTTACGTCTAAATGCAGTTTTACGTCTAAATGTTGAAACTCGTTCGTAAAATTGTAGAGGACAGTTTGCAGTTATCAATAGGATCAAAATGTAAGTGTAAACTGCAAAGAAACTCTTTCGTAAAAGCACGAAAGACAGTTCTGCAGAATCAAACGTAAACGTAAACTGTAATGTACGAAAATACGAATTTACGTCTGAATGCAGATTCGGAAGAACAGCACTTAGAACTTGTTCGTGAGAGCGCAGAGAGCAGTAGTAATGGAGGAGGTTTGCAGTAATGATAAAGTGCTCAAAAATAAACGCAAACCAGAGATTTAGAGTAGTTCGGTCAGCCTTGACCTACTCCACTTTTGGCTTCCTCCACCGACGAGGTTGCCGACGTCAACTAGGGGCCTTCCTTCAATAGGCGAAGGCCAAACTTCTCTTTTACAGTTTCTCTCCTTTTGACAGGCTCAGGAGACAACCTTTACAGACCTTTCTCTCCTCACTTTACAACTGAAAACTTGAAGAACAGAAGGAGGAGACTTAAAGGCTTTACAACACTTTTGAGCTCTTAGAATCACAGAAAAGATCAAGATTTCGGTGTAGGTCTGTATCTTTTCAGTGCTGAATGGGTGGGGTATTTATAGGCCCCAACCCAATTCAAATTTCGAGCTCAAAACGATCAAATCCCGGAATTCCGGGATCAGGCGGTTGCACCTCTTGACTGGAGAGGTGGCACCGCCTGGCAGAGCTCGAAGTCTGAGCTCAAGCGGTTGCACCTCTCGACTGGAGAGGTGGCACCGCCTGGCAGAGCTCGAAGACTGAGCTCGGACGGTTCCACCTTCTCTGTCAGGGGTGGTTGCACCTTCCTGCCAGAGCTCGAAGACCGAGCTCAAGCGGTGCATCTCCTGACCAGAGAAGTTTCTCTTCTCTGCCAGAGGTGATCGCCCCTTTCTGCCAGAGGTGGTTGCACCTCTCTGCCAGAGGTGGTTGCACCTCTCTGCCAGAGCTCGAAGACTGAGCTTAGGCTGTGCATCTCCTGGCCAGAGAGGTCGTACTTCTCTTCCAGAGCTCGAAGACTGAGCTCGGTGATTGCATCACCAGGCAGAGCTCGAAACTTGAGCTCAGGCGGTGCTACCGCTTGACAGAGGAGGTTGCACCGCCCAGTCTCGCTTGGAGACTGAGCCCTGGGCGGTTGCACCGCCTGGCTGGAGCGGTTGCACCTCCCAGTCTCACTGGGAGACTTAGCCTGGGCGGTTGCACCGCCTTGCTGGAGCGGTTGCACCGCCCAGTCTCGCTGGGAGACTTAGCCTGGGCGGTGGCACCTCCCTGCCTGGGCGGTTGCACCTCCCACAGCTTCTTGGGTTCGAATGGGTTGAACCATTCGACCCAACTTGAGTTCTTCAGGGGCCCAATTGCCCCAGGATTAAGCTAATGGGATCACCTCCCATTTCTAACTTAATCACCGTGCTAACTACGATTAAATCTAAGACAATTTCTGCAGCTTTGCTTCGGTACGTCAATCGCTTCTTCCGGCGAGTTTCCGGCGAACTTCCGTCGATCATCCGATGAACCCTCGGTGATGCTTCTGCGGACTTCCGGCAAACTCCTGGACTTTGCGACGATCCACTTGGCGAGTTCCGACGAGTTTCGCTTGGCAAGCTTCTGGACTTCTCGGATCTGTTCTCGCAGAACCTCCAACGACCGTCCGTACTTCCGTCGAACTCTCGAACTCCCAACGTGATCATGAACTTGACTCCGGCGCAACTCCTGCTGCTTGTCTATCTTTCATCGTAGTTAATCCTGCACACTTAAAATAAAACTTCGATCGAGACAATTAATCCTAAGCAATTAACCAAGTTGTCCGGCATGTCATTGGTCCCTCGACGCTTCGTCTGATTCTTCGGCGCATCGTCCTCTCCTGCGGCCTATTGCCCAATCGGCCAGTTGACTCCGCAACTCCGATATCCTTGGCACAATACCCGCTCTACTTGGCCCGATGCCCGAGTCCACGGCCCGAAGCCTTCTGTCGATACGTCGACCGATCCACCGGCCCGACATCCAATCTTCTGACATGTTCCTCCGGCACAACATGATTTTCCTGCTTTAATTGTCTCATCCTGATCAAAGCATCCTGCGTCACTCAAAACGCAGATTAAATCATAAACATATATCAAGTAGTTTCATCATCAAAATACGAGATTCAACAAAATCCAAATTCATAGAAATCAAGAAAACTCTGATTCGAGTTTTCCAATAAGGGTAGTCCAATCCGTTAAACAACGGTGGACGAAAAATCGAAAAGCCCTCTTGAAAGCCATGAAGAGCCATTTCTCTCGGGTGTAAGTCCGAAATGAGAAATACCGAGCTCTGATACCAATTGTTAGGATCGAGAGCACTAAGAGGGGGGGGGGGGTGAATTAGTGCAACGGAAAACTTTCTGCGATTAAAATCGAAAGCTGCGTTCGACCGATAAAAACAACTTCTGTATGAAAGTTGATACTAATCAATGTTAATGTCAAACTAAGCAGGCAGTTTGCAGCTATGATGAAAACCAGAATATCGGCGCAAACTGAAATCCGAAGTTCGTACGAAGAAACTGATTTACGTCTAAATGCTGATTCGTAAATCACTTGATTAGATAAGACGCAATTTAAGCAGGAGTATAAAGGCAGTGTGCAGTATTGGTAAAGCTCAAAACATAAATGCAATCTACAATATGATGATCATACGAAAAAGCCGATTTACGTCTAAATGCAGATTTACGTCTAAACGCAGATTTACGTCTAAACGTTGAAACTTGTTTGTAAAATCGCAGAGGGTAGTAACTATTGAGAAGTTTGCAGTGAAGGTAAAAATGCTTAAAGGAAATGCAAACCGAGATTTAGAGTGGTTCGGTCAATCTTGACCTACTCCACTTTTGGCTTCCTCCACCGATGAGGTCACCGACGTCAACTAGAGGCCTTCCTTCAATAGGCGAAGGCCAACTACCTTCTTACAGATTCACTCCTTTTGACGGGCTTAGGAGACAACCCTTACAGAAGTATTCTCTCCTCTCTTTACAACTAAAACTTTGAAGAACAGAAAGAGGAGAACTAGCAGTTTTGACCTCTAAGAACCACAGAAAGACAGCAAGATTTCGAGTATGTGTTCTGTGCTTTCAGTGCTAAATGGGTGGGGTATTTATAGGCCCCAACCCAGTTCAAATTTGGAGCTCAAATATGTCAATTCCCAGAATTCCGGGATCAAGCGGTTGCACCTCCTGACTGGGGCGGTTGCACCGCCTGGCAGAGCTCGAAGATTGAGCCTCTGGGCAGTGCCACCTCTGTCAGGGGCGGTTGCACCTCTCTGCCAGAGCTCAAAGACCGAGCTCAGGCGGTTGCACCGCCTGACTGGGGAGGTTGCACCGCCTGGCAGAGCTCGAAACTTAAGCTCTAGCGGTGCTACCTCTTGGCAGAAGAGGTTGCACCACCCAGTCTCGCTCGGAGACTGAGCCCGGGGCGGTGCCACCTCTTGGCTGGGGCGGTTGCACCGCCCAGTCTCGCTGGGAGACATAGCTTGGGCGGTGCTACTGTTAGGATCGAGAGCACTAAGAGGGGGGGGGGTGAATTAGTGCAGCGGAAATCTTACAGCGATTAAAAACCAAAAGCTGCGTTCGTTCAATAAAAGCTATTATGATGCAAAAGCTAATTCTCAGTTTGTATCTAAGTGCAGTTTGCGTCTAAGCACAGATTGCGTCTAAGCGCAGTTTGCGTCTAAACATAGTTTGCGTCTAAGCGCAGTTTGCGTCTAAACACAGTTTGCGTCTAAGCGCAGTTTTGCGTCTAAGCGCAGTTTACGTCTAAACTCAGATTTACGTCTAAACGCAGTTTTACGTCTAAACGCAGATTTACGTCTAAACGCAGATTTACGTCTAAACTTTGAAACTCGTTTGTATACTCGCAGAAGGCAGTATGCAGTTGAAATCAAGACGTAAACGTGAACTGAGAACTGATGATTGTGAGAGGAAAGCCGATTTACGTCTAAATGCAGTTTTACGTCTAAATGTTGAAACTCGTTCGTAAAATTGTAGAGGACAGTTTGCAGTTATCAATAGGATCAAAATGTAAGTGTAAACTGCAAAGAAACTCTTTCGTAAAAGCACGGAAGACAGTTCTACAGAATCAAACGTAAACGTAAACTGTAATGTACGAAAATACGAATTTACGTCTGAATGCAGATTCGGAAGAACAGCACTTAGAGCTTGTTCGTGAGAGCGCAGAGAGCAGTAGTAATGGAGGAGGTTTGCAGTAATGATAAAGTGCTCAAAAATAAACGCAAACCAGAGATTTAGAGTGGTTCGGTCAGCCTTGACCTACTCCACTTTTGGCTTCCTCCACCGACGAGGTTGCCGACGTCAACTAGGGGCCTTCCTTCAATGGGCGAAGGCCAAACTGCCCTTTTACAGTTTCTCTCCTTTTAACAGGCTCAGGAGACAACCTTTACAGACCTTTCTCTCCTCACTTTACAACTGAAAACTTGAAGAACAGAAGGAGGAGACTTAAAGGCTTTACAACACTTTTGAGCTCTTAGAATCACAGAAAAGATCAAGATTTCGGTGTAGGTCTGTATCTTTTCAGTGCTGAATGGGTGGGGTATTTATAGGCCCCAACCCAATTCAAATTTCGAGCTCAAAACGATCAAATCCCGGAATTCCGGGATCAGGCGGTTGCACCTCTTGACTGGAGAGGTGGCACCGCCTGGCAGAGCTCGAAGTCTGAGCTCAGGCGGTTGCACCTCTCGACTGGAGAGGTGGCACCGCCTGGCAGAGCTCGAAGACTAAGCTCGGACGGTTCCACCTTCTCTGTCAGGGGTGGTTGCACCTTCCTGCCAGAGCTCGAAGACCGAGCTCAGGCGGTGCATCTCCTGACCAGAGAAGTTTCTCTTCTCTGCCAGAGGTGGTTGCACCTCTCTGCCAGAGGTGGTTGCACCTCTCTGCCAGAGGAGGTTGCACCACTCTGCCAGAGCTCGAAGACCGAGCTCAGGCGGTGCATCTCCTGTCCAGAGAGGTTGCAGCTCTCTGCTAGAGCTCGAAGACCGAGCTCGGTGGTTGCATCGCCTGCCAGAGCTCGGAACTTGAGCTCTGGCGGTGCTACCTCTCGACAGAGGAGGTTGCACCGCCCAGTCTCGCTTGGAGACTGAGCCCTGGGCGGTTGCACCTCTTGGCTGGGGCGGTTGCACCGCCCAGTCTCGCTGGGAGACTTAGCCTGGGCGGTGGCACCTCCCTGCCTGGGCGGTTGCACCTCCCACAGCTACTTGGGTTCGAATGGGTTGAACCATTCGACCCAACTTGAGTTCTTCAGGGGCCCAATTGCCCCAGGATTAAGCTAATGGGATCACCTCCCATTTCTAACTTAATCACCGTGCTAACTACGATTAAATCTAAGACAATTTCTGCAGCTTTGCTTCGGTACGTCAATCGCTTCTTCCGGCGAGTTTCCGGCGAACTTCTGTCGATCATCCGATGAACCCTCGGTGATGCTTCTGCGGACTTCCGGCAAACTCCTGGACTTTGCGACGATCCACTTGGCGAGTTCCGACGAGCTTCGCTTGGCAAGCTTCTGGACTTCTCGGATCTGTTCTCGCAGAACCTCCGACGACCGTCCGTACTTCCGTCGAACTCTCGAACTCCCAACGTGATCATGAACTTGACTCCAGCGCAACTCCTGCTGCTTGTCTATCTTTCATCGTAGTTAATCCTGCACACTTAAAATAAAACTTCGATCGAGACAATTAATCCTAAGCAATTAACCAAGTTGTCCGGCATGTCATTGGTCCCTCGACGCTTCGTCTGATTCTTCGGCGCATCGTCCTCTCCTGCGGCCTATTGCCCAATCGGCCAGTTGACTCCGCAACTCCGATATCCTTGGCACAATACCCGCTCTACTTGGCCCGATGCCCGAGTCCACGGCCCGAAGCCTTCTGTCGATACGTCGACCGATCCACCGGCCCGACGTCCAATCTTCTGACATGTTCCTCCGGCACAACATGATTTTCCTGCTTTAATTGTCTCATCCTGATCAAAGCATCCTGCGTCACTCAAAACGCAGATTAAATCATAAACATATATCAAGTAGTTTCATCATCAAAATACGAGATTCAACAATCTCCCCCTTTTTGATGATGACAACCACTTGATGACGGAGTTAAACTTAACTCCCGGAGTTTAAACAAACTCCCCCTATCAATATGCCATATTGATAGAACCTTGAATTCAACCTGAATTCAAGTCATTGCAATATTCATCATGAATACTTGCAACACGTCAACATGAACATATGCATAAACTTATGCATCACATGTCATGTCATCAACATACTTCTCCCCCTTTGTCATCAACAAAAAGGAGAAGTACCACAATCAAGTGTTTGTGATATTGGTTCAATTCATTGCATGAAAAACATAGTATCAAGTTTTATCATAATGCAATCTTTGGAGCTAGAAGATTTAGCAAGTATTTCATCATGCTTAGAACATTCATGCTATCAAGTTTTAGATATGCAAGTTTTATAGCATATAAGATAGCAAGTTCTACATCATGTAAGCTAGCAAATTAGAGATGTTCAAGAAGGCAACTCTTGCTTCTTGAAAATTTTGCTCACTTTGCTAGATGCGCAAGTTAGCATTTTTGCCTCTTTTGAGATAGCAACTTTTTGCTTCTCTTTAGACCAACAAGCTAGCAATTTTTACGATATACAAGTTTCACAATATATAAGCTAGCAAAAATTTCGAAAGCAAATACAAGATAGCTTTCTTGTGTAAGCTCATGATTCTTGCTTCCTATTGCAATGTGCAAATTGCCAGTTTTGCTTCAACTAAGATATTCAAGATAGTGATGTTCAAGAAGACAATTTTTCTTCTTGAAATGAGCAAGTTAGCAATCTTTGCTACTTAAGATAGGCAAGCAAGCAGTCAAGTTTTTGCATCTTCTTGACTTGTACAAGCTAGCTATCTCCCCCTTTGTCATTGTAAAAAAGGAAGAGAGAATACAGTTTTGTACTTCTTTTTTCCTTTTACAACGATTTCAAAATCATGACAAAGGATGAATAATCAAGTTATGAATGTCAAGACAATTTTTCATCATGAATATTTTATCATTGCATGCATCATTATCATAAGTTGAAGTATTACATGCATGATATCATATCACCATTCATAATTACATTAATGTTTCAATATAGCAATTTCTTCTCAAAATGTGTAACTTGGCACTCATAGCATTTTAGATCATGATTTACATCATATGCAATACATCACATCATAATTAGAAAGCAAGTATTGCATGCATAATTGCACATCATAAATGTTTCATATCATGATGGTATCAATTTTGTCAAATTATATCCTACCATGCATGATCAAAACTTCTCCCCATTTTATCATTGAAAACAAGAAGAAAGTAGGGGGTAGAGCATAAAAGTATTAAATATTTTAATCATTTCAAGGCATCATAGATCAAGTTATGATTCGTGATTCATCATAAAGCAAGTTAGTTTTCAATCATCACATAAGGCATTTAAGGAATTTTTGAAACATAGGAGAATGATTAATTTAAGCATACAATGTTTCAATCCAATTCAAGTCATGAATATCAATGCTTTCATATTGTGAGTATCAATTCATGAATACCACAGGATATTATTTGTGACTTCAATTTTGCAAGATCAAGATTATGATTCAAATCAAATCATTAACTTGAAATTCATAATCAAGTCATTAAAATTAATTTCGAGATTCACAAAATATCATGAAATCATTAATCTCGATCAGATGGGAAAAGCATTTTCTTTTTAAGTGATTCTTTTAACGCATCATAAAAAAAAAAACTCATTCATAATTCAAGTGATTTACAAGATATCATAAATGAATTTATCACTTGTATTTCATCAAAATCGAGAACTCTAGAGATAGAAAATGATTGAAGCATTTAACATGATTGATGCATGATTCATATTTAAAGTGTATCTTATATCGTAAATACGAATCAAGCATTTGTCAAATCTGAAATCATCCTCAAAATTACATTCAATAAATTCATGTATGACAAGCATAGATTTATCAATAAGATAGAGGATTACATTTCAAGTGTTCATCAATTGTAGCATTTCATCATGTGGTAAGATATCAATGCGTAAAACTGTGAAGCAAGATTTTGTTTGATATCTTGATACAGGGCATATAGCAATGATAGCAATCATATATTTCTTGGTGATGCAAGCATGGGATAATCATAGCATAGTGTTTATAGCATCAATTCATATATTTCTCCCCTTTTTTAAGTGTTTCATCTTAAGTGATCGATTTCATGTTAGCATGCCTTTTCATTTATGTCAAATGAAAACATGCATCAACGTTTAGGATCGTAAAATGAATTTCATCATAAAACCATCAATCACAAAAATCATCATGTATATCTCATGCATGAAATTGTCAATCGAACATGATCTTTAATCAAAATCGAGAAATAACAATGGAAATTAACGTAATGCACATTATTACTTCTTAACCATGATTTCATATTTTCAATCAAGATCATTTTATTTGTTTATCATAAAATATGCAATATTATCATTTTTGAAATTACTTAGTATGATCATAATAATTTTTTTTTTTTTTAACATGTAATTTTTAAGAAAATTAATTCTAAACTAAAAGAGAAAGATACATCATGAAAGCATCAAGTAATTTCAAAATAAATTAGGGGGATTTCGATTACCTCATCATTGTAGGCTGTTAAGGCGTAGTTTGCCGCCTTGCTTTTGTTGACTTTCTCTTCTTCGGAGGAGCTCGATTCATCCCAGTTTTTGTTCTTCTTCTTGCGTTTAAAGCAAGTAGTTTGATTCTTTTTGCTTTTTAATTTTCGTTTCATTTGTAGTTTAAGTTCACCATCACTTGAGCTTATGCTCGAGTGGTCTTCAAATGTTCTATGTCCCAAATCCTTCCTGTTCTTTGGAAGGTGGTTCTCAAGTTCTTCACGTGCATTGCACGTCATTTCATATGTGATCAATGAACCAATTAGTTCTTCAAGTGGAAATTGGTTCAAGTTTTTCGATTCTTGAATAGCAGTTACTTTTGAATCCCAAGTTTTAGAAAGTGAGCGCAAAACTTTGTTAACGAGTTCAAAATCCGAAAAGCTTTTACCAAGTGAATTTAAACCATTGACGACATCCGTAAAACGGGTGTACATGTCAACAATGGTTTCGCTTGGTTTCATATGAAAAAGCTCGAAATCATGCAGTAAAATATTAACTTTCGAGTCTTTGACTCTACTAGTTCCCTCATGCGTGATTTCAAGAGTGCGCCAAATATCGAAAGCCGTTTCGCACAAAGAAACCCGATTGAACTCATTTTTGTCCAAAGCACAAAATAAGGCATTCATAGCCTTTGCGTTTAAAGAAAAATACTTCTTCTCTAAATCCGACCATTCGTTCGTCGGTTTAGAGGGAAGTTGAAAACCATTTTCAACGATATTCCATAAATCCAGATTTAGAGAAATCAAGAAAACTCTCATTCGAGTTTTCCAGTAAGTGTAGTCCAATCCGTTAAAGAACGGTGGACGAAAGACCGAAAAGCCCTCTTGAAGAGCCATTTCTCTCGGGTGTAAATCCGAAATGAGAGATACCCCGCTCTGATACCAATTGTTAGGATCGAGAGCACTAAGAGGGGGGGGGGTGAATTAGTGCAGCGGAAATCTTACAGCGATTAAAAACCAAAAGCTGCGTTCGTTCAATAAAAGCTATTATGATGCAAAAGCTAATTCTCAGTTTGTATCTAAGTGCAGTTTGCGTCTAAGCGCAGATTGCGTCTAAGCGCAGTTTGCATCTAAACACAGTTTGCGTCTAAGCGCAGTTTGCGTCTAAGCGCAGTTTGCGTCTAAACACAGTTTGCGTCTAAGCGCAGTTTTGCGTCTAAGCGCAGTTTACGTCTAAACTCAGATTTACGTCTAAACGCAGTTTTACGTCTAAACGCAGATTTACGTCTAAACGCAGATTTACGTCTAAACTTTGAAACTCGTTTGTATACTCGCAGAAGGCAGTATGCAGTTGAAATCAAGACGTAAACGTGAACTGAGAACTAATGATTGTGAGAGGAAAGCCGATTTACGTCTAAATACAGTTTTACGTCTAAATGTTGAAACTCGTTCGTAAAATTGTAGAGGACAGTTTGCAGTTATCAATAGGATCAAAATGTAAGTGTAAACTGCAAAGAAACTCTTTCGTAAAAGCACGGAAGACAGTTCTGCAGAATCAAACGTAAACGTAAACTGTAATGTACGAAAATACGAATTTACGTCTGAATGCAGATTCGGAAGAACAGCACTTAGAGCTTGTTCGTGAGAGCGCAGAGAGCAGTAGTAATGGAGGAGGTTTGCAGTAATGATAAAGTGCTCAAAAATAAACGCAAACCAGAGATTTAGAGTGGTTCGGTCAGCCTTGACCTACTCCACTTTTGGCTTCCTCCACCGACGAGGTTGCCGACGTCAACTAGGGGCCTTCCTTCAATGGGCAAAGGCCAAACTGCCCTTTTACAGTTTCTCTCCTTTTAACAGGCTCAGGAGACAACCTTTACAGACCTTTCTCTCCTCACTTTACAACTGAAAACTTGAAGAACAGAAGGAGGAGACTTAAAGGCTTTACAACACTTTTGAGCTCTTAGAATCACAGAAAAGATCAAGATTTCGGTGTAGGTCTGTATCTTTTCAGTGCTGAATGGGTGGGGTATTTATAGGCCCCAACCCAATTCAAATTTCGAGCTCAAAACGATCAAATCCCGGAATTCCGGGATCAGGCGGTTGCACCTCTTGACTGGAGAGGTGGCACCGCCTGGCAGAGCTCGAAGTCTGAGCTCAGGCGGTTGCACCTCTCGACTGGAGAGGTGGCACCGCCTGGCAGAGCTCGAAGACTGAGCTCGGACGGTTCCACCTTCTCTGTCAGGGGTGGTTGCACCTTCCTGCCAGAGCTCGAAGACCGAGCTCAGGCGGTGCATCTCCTGACCAGAGAAGTTTCTCTTCTCTGCCAGAGGTGGTTGCACCTCTCTGCCAAAGGTGGTTGCACCACTCTGCCAGAGCTCGAAGACCGAGCTCAGGCGGTGCATCTCCTGTCCAGAGAGGTTGCAGCTCTCTGCTAGAGCTCGAAGACCGAGCTCGGTGGTTGCATCGCCTGCCAGAGCTCGGAACTTGAGCTCTGGCGTTGCTACCTCTCGACAGAGGAGGTTGCACCGCCCAGTCTCGCTTGGAGACTGAGCCCTGGGCGGTTGCACCTCTTGGCTGGGGCGGTTGCACCGCCCAGTCTCGCTGGGAGACTTAGCCTGGGCGGTGGCACCTCCCTGCCTGGGCGGTTGCACCTCCCACAGCTACTTGGGTTCGAATGGGTTGAACCATTCGACCCAACTTGAGTTCTTCAGGGGCCCAATTGCCCCAGGATTAAGCTAATGGGATCACCTCCCATTTCTAACTTAATCACCGTGCTAACTACGATTAAATCTAAGACAATTTCTGCAGCTTTGCTTCGGTACGTCAATCGCTTCTTCCGGCGAGTTTCTGGCGAACTTCCGTCGATCATCCGATGAACCCTCGGTGATGCTTCTGCGGACTTCCGGCAAACTCCTAGACTTTGCGACGATCCACTTGGCGAGTTCCGACGAGCTTCGCTTGGCAAGCTTCTGGACTTCTCGGATCTGTTCTCGCAGAACCTCCGACGACCGTCCGTACTTCCGTCGAACTCTCGAACTCCCAACATGATCATGAACTTGACTCCGGCGCAACTCCTACTGCTTGTCTATCTTTCATCGTAGTTAATCCTGCACACTTAAAACAAAACTTCGATCGAGACAATTAATCCTTAGCAATTAACCAAGTTGTCCGGCATGTCATTGGTCCCTCGACGCTTCGTCTGATTCTTCGGCGCATCGTCCTCTCCTGCGGCCTATTGCCCAATCGGCCAGTTGACTCCGCAACTCCGATATCCTTGGCACAATACCCGCTCTACTTGGCCCGATGCCCGAGTCCACGGCCCGAAGCCTTCTGTCGATACGTCGACCGATCCACCGGCCCGACGTCCAATCTTCTGACATGTTCCTCCGGCACAACATGATTTTCCTGCTTTAATTGTCTCATCCTGATCAAAGCATCCTGCGTCACTCAAAACGCAGATTAAATCATAAACATATATCAAGTAGTTTCATCATCAAAATACGAGATTCAACAGCTACCTCCTGGCTTGGGCGGTTGCACCTCCCACAACAATCAGGGTCCGAATGGGTTAATCCATTCGGCCCAATTTGATTCTTTCAGGGGCCCAATTGCCCCAAGATTAAGCTAATGGGATCACCTCCCATTTCTAACTTAATCAATGTGCTAACTACGATTATTTCCTAAGACATATTCTGCAGCTTGCTCCGGTGCGTCAATCGCTTCTTCCGGCGAGTTTCTGGCGAACTTCCGTCGATCATCCGACGAACCCTCGGTGATCCTCCTGCAGACTTCCGGCAAACTCCTGGACTTGGGACGATCCACTTGGCAAGTTCCGACGAGCTCCTTTGGCAAGCTTCTGGACTTCTCGGATTTGTTCCCGCAGAACCTCCGACGACTGTCCGAACTTCCGTCGAGCTCTCGAACTCCCAATGTGATCATTGTCATGACTCCGGCGCAACTCCTGCTGCATGTCTTACTTTCATCGTAGTTAATCCTGCACATGTAAAACAAAAACTTCGATCGAGATAATTAATCCTAAGCAATTAACCAAGTTGTTCGGCATGTCATTGGTCCCTCGACGCTTCGTCCGATTCTTCGGCGCATCGTCCTTTCCTGCAGCCTATTGCCCAATCGGCCAGTTGACTCCACAACTCCGATATCCTTGGCACAATACCCACTCTTCTTGGCCCGATGCCTGAGTCCACGACCCGAAGCCTTCTGTCGATTCGTCGACCGATCTACCGGCCCGTCGTCCAATCTTCTAACATGTTCCTCCGGCACAACATGATTTTCCTGCTTTAATTGTCTCATCCTGATCGAGGCATCCTGCGTCACTCAAAACGCAGATTAAATCATAAACATATATCAAGTAGTTTCATCATCAAAATACGAGATTCAACAGAAGGCTATGTCATCTTTGGAGACAACAACAAGGGTAAAATCATTGGCAAAGGAGGTAACAAATCCAACTTCTTTATTGAAGATGTTTTGTTAGTTGATGGTTTAAAACATAACCTCTTGAGAATTAGTCAATTATGTGATAAAGGATATATCGTCAAATTCAAATCTAATGCTTGCATCATTGAAAAACCACACAAAAATACATCTATGATTGCATTAAAACAGAATAACGTATACACCATTGACATCAATGATCTTTGCAATGAAATGTGTTTCTCGGTTTTGAATGAGGATGCTTGGCTTTGGCATACGAGATTAGGTCATGCTAGCATGAAACTAATCACTCAAATATCATCCAAAGAACTTGTACGAGGAATTCCTCATATCAAGTTCATTAAAGATAATGTGTGTGATGCTTGTTAATTAGGAAAACAAATTAAGGGTAGTTTCAAATCTAAGAATCAAATAAGCACCTCTAGGCCCTTATAATTGATCCATATGGACTTGTTCGGACCAATCTCTATATCAAGCCTAGGAGGTAGCAAATACGCCTTCGTCATTGTAGATGACTATTGTAGATACACATGGACTTATTTCTTAAAACACAAAAATGAATGCTTTAGATATTTCACCAAGTTTTGTAAACTTGTTCAAAATGAAAAGGGTTTTATGATTTCATCAATTCGAAGTGATCATGGTGGTGAGTTTCAAAACCGTGATTTTCAAGAATTTTGTAAATCTAATGGATACAACCACAACTTCTCTACTCCAAGAAATCCTCAACAAAATGGAGTAGTAGAAAGAAAGAATAGAAATTTACAAGAAATGACAAGAACCATGTTGAATACATAGCCTATCCAAATATTTTTGGGCCGAAGCCGTATACACTGCATGCTATATTTTGAATAGAGTTCTAGTAAGACCCTTACTCACCAAAACTCCCTATGAGTTGTGGAACAATAAAAAACCCAATGTTTCATATTTTAAAGTTTTTGGGTGTAAGTGTTTTATCTTGAATGAAAAAGATGCCTTAGGAAAATTTGATGCTAAATCCGATGAAGGAATTTTTCTTGGTTATTCTTCGGTTTCTAAAGCTTTTCGTATCTTCAATAAAAGAACTTTAATTATAGAAGAATCCATTCATGTTGTTTTCAATGAGATTTTCGAAATCAAGAAAAATGATTTTGATGATGATGTTAATTTCGATTCTTTGAATTTAAATGAAACCCCTTCTCCAACTAGCAACTTGGATGCATCCACTTCCGAAACATCCTTATCCAAAGATTGGAAGTATGTAGATGCTCATCTTAAGGAGCTAATCCTAGGAGACACATCTAAGGGGTTTCTTCTCTTAAAAATTTTTGTGTCAATGCCGCTTTTCTCTCCCAAATTGAACCTAAATGTATTGATGAAGCCATGAAAGATGATTCATGGATTATCGCAATGTAAGATGAGTTAAATCAATTTGAGAGAAATGAGGTGTGGAAGCTTGTTCCTAGGCCAAATGACCATTTAGTTATTGGTACTAAATGGGTCTTTAGATACAAGTAAGATGAATATGGTATCATGGTTAGAAATAAGGCTAGATTAGTGGCCAAAGGTTTCAACCAAGAAGAAGGTATCGATTACAAAGAAACCTTCGCTCCTATGGCTAGATTAGAAGCCATAAGGATGCTCCTTGCCTATGCTAGTAATAATAATTTTAAGTTGTTTCAAATGAATGTTAAAAGCACTTTTCTTAATGGTTTTATTTTTGAAGAAGTTTATATTGAACAACCTCTTGGATTTGAAAATAATAGCCTCCCTAATTATGTATTTAAATTAACTAAAGCTCTCTATTATTTAAAACAAGCCCCAAGGGCTTGGTATGATAGACTTAGTACTTTTCTTATTGAAAATAATTTCACAAAAGGCAAGGTCGATACTACATTGTTTATAAAGAATTTTGAAAATAATTTTCTCATTGTTCAGATTTATGTTGATAATATTATCTTCAGTTCTACGAATGAATCTCTTTGTGAATCTTTTGTTAAAACCATGAGTCTCGAATTTGAAATGAGTTTGATAAGAGAATTAACCTTTTTCTTAGGCTTACAAATTAAGCAACTAAGCAATGATATTTTTATTAGTCAAACTAAATATATTTTAGATCTACTAAAAAGATTTAATATGGATTGCTCAAAAGCTATTAACACTCCTTTGAGTACCTCCACTAAGTTAGAAGTTAATGAAAGTGGAGAAAGTTTCGATCAAAACACTTATAGGGGTATGATAGGAAGTTTACTTTACCACACTACAACTAGACCAGATATCATGTTCAGTGTAGGACTTTGTGCTAGGTTTCAATCGAACCTTAAGATATCTCATCTCAAAGCGGTTAAAAGAATAATTAGATATCTTAAATGTACCACAAATCTAGGATTATGGTATCCAAAATCTGAAAATTTTGAGTTAATTGCTTATGCTGATGCAGATTTTACTGGGTGTAGACTAGATAGAAAAAGCACATCAGGAACATGTTAATTTTTAGGACATTCCCTTGTTTTCTGGTCACCTAAGAAACAAAACTCGGTTGCACTATCAACAACCGAAGCTGAGTATATTGCAGCTAGTGCATGCTGTGCACAAGTTGTGTGGATGAAAAACACCTTAGAAGATTATAAAGTCCATTTTAAAAATATTCCCATTAAATGTGATAACACAAGTGCAATATGTTTAACAAAGAATCTCATTTAACACTCAAGAACAAAACATATTGATATTAGACATCACTTTATACGAGATCATGTCACTAATCATGATGTAATCATAGAGTTCATTGATACTAAGCATCAACTAGCTGATATCTTTACAAAATCTCTAAGTGAAGAACAATTTGATTTCATTAGAAGAGAATTAGGAATGTTAATATGTCCGAATGCATAAACTTGTTAAGATTATTTTTCGGACCTTTTTTTGATTTAATAATCAAATCACTTAATTGCCATGATGATTTTACACAATTACATGCCTTAATTACATGTTGGAAATTATGTGTTTTGGATACAAAAATTTCCATGATAATAAGCATGTTTTATCTTTTTTGTCCGAATTCATGAAAGTATTAAATTTCATTTTTGGATCTTCTTGATCCTAACAATCGGATTTTCTCAATACATTATTCTCTTTCAGACTTAATAAATATATGTCATATTGAGTTTTGGATTCACATTATTGATTTTTGCAATATGGAATCAACTAGCAAATGCATCTTTCATACACTTATCATGTGAAAAATATTTTTTTTGAGAAATAGATTTGATGAAATGATTCCTGCTTATAAATTCCTTCTTGAAATATGGATGATAGTATTTTTACTTGTAAGGATTTGTTTCACATACATATCTTGATCCTTGTAAAAATGAAGTATGATTTAATCTCTCATCGATTTTAACTTCATTCAAAGTAAACTCACAAATAGCTGGTATCACAAATAGCCTTCCTCCATGTAAAAAGATAGTAACAAAGAAAAAGGAAGAAGTATTCAAAGCTATCTCCATGTCATGTTTTCCTTGAGATGTTTGCATAATTGGTATACTATCACTCACTGTTGGAAAATGACATGAACCTAGTTATGACATGAACCTAGTTATGACATGAATAATTACCGCACTTATGCTTAAAATTTGCTTATATCGTTTTCCTTTTTGTTGATGACAAAGGGGGAGAGATATATGAATTGATGCTATGAGTATTGATGCTATGATTATGCTATGCTTGCATCATCGAAAATATATGAATTGATAATAACTATGATTGCCATATTTGCATTATGCCATGTTTGCATCATGTTAAGATATCAAGAACTTACATCGCAATTCTACAAATTGATATCTTGTCATGTGATGAAATGCTATGATTGCTAAACACTTGAAACGTTTGTATTATGTTAAGATATCAAGAACTTATATCGCAGTTTTATATGTTGATATCTTATCATATGATGAATTGCTATGATTGCTATCTTTCATATTTGAAATGTAAAACCTGAAAATGAAGGTCAAGCCTTGACATCATTTTCAGAGAGATACATCATGATAGGAATCATGATAGGAGTATTGATAAGGTTAAATGATTTTAACTTATCAATATGTCTCATGAATTCAAAGGCTTTGAATTCAAGAATGACTTCTCTCAAGTATGACATATAGATAGGGGGAGTTAAGGTTAACTCCGTTATCAATTGATTGTCATCATCAAAAAGGGGGAGATTGTTGAATATAGGATTTTGATGATGAAGTCAATTGTCATTTGTTATCTAATCCATATATTGAGATAAGTGTGCGGGATTAACTATGATGAAAGTAAGACATGCAGCAGGAGTTGCGCTGGAGTCAAGACTATGATCACGTTGGGAGTTTGAGAGTTCGACGGAAGTCCGGATGGTCGTCGGAGGTTCTGCGGGAACAAATCTGAGAAGTCCAGGAGCTTGCCAAAAGAAGCTCATCGGAACTCGCCAAGTGAATCGTCGCAAGTCCAAGAGTTTGCCGAAAGTCCACCGGAGCATCGCCGAAGGTTCGTCGGATGTTCGCTGGAAGTTCGCTGGAAGAAGCAATTGACGCACCAGAGCAAGTTGTAGTAAATGTCTTCAGAAATATCATAGTTAGCATGTAGATTAAGTTAGGAATAGGAGGTGATCCCATTAACTAAATATGGGGGCAATTGGGCCCTTGATAGACCCAAATTGGGCCGAATGGATCAACCTATTCGGACCAGAATTCCTGCTAGGCGGTGGCACCGCCTGGGCTCAGTCTCCGAGCGAGATTGGGCGGTGCAACCGCCCCAGTCAGGTGGTGGCACCGCCTGGGCTCAGTCTCCGAGCGAGACTGGGCGGTGCAACCACCCCTGTCAGGCGGTGGCACCGCCAAAGCTCGCTCTTCGAGCTCTGTCAAGCGGTTGTACTGCCCCAGTCAGGAGGTAGTACCTCTAGGACCCCGAAAATCCAGGAAAATATATTTTTTAGCTCCAAATTTAAACCAATTTGGGGCCTATATATACCCCACCCTTTCTTGCATGAAAGGGCACCGAAAATCCAATCTTACTCTGTGATTTTTAGAGCTCAAAAGTATTGTAAAGGCTAGAAGTTCTCCTCCCTCTTTTCTTCCAAGTTTTGATCTTTCAAGAGAGGAGAGAAAAGTTTGTAAGGGTTGTCTCCTAAGCCCGTCAAAAGGAGTAAAACTGTAAAAGGGTGGTTGGCCTTCGCCTATTGAAGGAAGGCCTCTAGTGGAAGTTGGTGACCTCGTTGGAGGAGGAAGCCAAAAGTGGATGTAGGTCAAGATTGACCGAACCACTCTAAAATTATGATGCTCTCTGGTTTGCATTTCTTCTTGCTGCTTACCTTACTGCAAACCTCCATATGTGCTTTACTTCCTTATTACTTTTACTGCACTCCTTTACGAACTCGCTTTCAAGTTAAGTTTCCGAAAATGGTTTTACGTCGGAAACGATTTCATCGTACAAATGTAGTTTTAATCGTCGAAAGTTTTTCGCTGCACTAATTCACCCCCCCCCCCCCCATGTCAATTCCCTCCTCAAATCTCTCAAATTTTTGGTGGATATTTTGTCGAGAAACCGTTGTTTCTTTGACGATAATTCTGCTCTTACAAGACAACACAATTCTATAGTAAACTTCCACTGATTTCTATCAAACCTTTGCTGCCATCTACCACAGATCTAAAACTTTCATCCATAGCTCTAAAACTCTACTAAACCACACCCTCAAATTGTACACAAAACAGCCACAAAACAAGCCTAAACCGCAGCCTACATCTACCAATCCACCAACCCTTTCAACCATCACTTCTCTCAACCTATACATGCCTTTAACCAGCCAACAAAAGAGAGATATTAACATCATAGATTTGGAGGCACATACTATGGCATCTGAGGAGGCAATCAATACTAAATTTGAAGCCTTCGAGGCACGAATGGAGGATAAGATTCGGACTCTCCTTACCGAATTCAGTTTGGGCCGACCACCAAGCCCGAAGAAATCACATCAAGGAGAGAGCTCTAACCAATCGCATCAAGCCCAAAGAGATGACTTCTAAGAGAGGGAGGCTCTATGATCGACCCCAGCTATTCACACATGAGAGTAGACTTCCCTAAATGGGAAGAAGGAGACCCAATTGATTGGATCTCGCGCGCGGAGCGATATTTTCGGTACCATAAAACTGCGGATGCATCCATGGTGGAAATTACAGCTATACATCTTGAAGGGGATGCCATATAGTGGTTTGACTGGTTTGAATACACGTATAGAGTCCTTTTATAGCAACAATTTAAAGAAGGACCGCTGATCTGCTTCGGACCAACCGATTATGAGAACATTGACGGACAACTAGCAAAGATCCGACAAACCTCCACCATTCAGGAGTACCAAACCAGGTTTGAAAGGTTATCTAATCAAACTCATGATTGGTCTGAAAAATAGCTATTGGGGACCTTTATTGAGAGCTTGAAGATAGAGATCCGGGGAGAAGTTAAAGTGCGACAACCATACACGCTTATGGCAGCCATCTCTTTCGCACGACTTCAAAAGGAATGATTGAACCATGAAGCTCGAAGGACTAGGATCACTCCTTGACTAGCAATACTGAAGCCCTCAACCCCCCCTACCGTCGACCGAGTCTCTGCACCAAAGAGGTTGACAAGAGAAGAGCTTCGGGAGTGATATGCGATGAGGTTATGTTGGCACTACGACGAGCCGTGGAGCCGTGAGCATTGTTGTAGTAAAGGGAGACTTCTTATGATTGAACCAGTAGAAGAAGAGGTCATTAAACATCTAGAAGAGAGCCTTGAATATGAAGAAGAAGATGCAGAAGAAGAGCCACAACCAACCGACGTTACGATACACGCACTAATTGGCTACTCAAACCCGCAAACAATAAAAGCTGGAGGCCTTCTCAAACAACAATCGATCACTATTCTCATCGACATGGGCAGCTCTAATAACTTCTTATATAGTAAGGTTACAGCTCAAATGGCACTCCACATCGAAGGTTGTAGCAAGTCTGATGTAAAGGTCACTGACAGCAGAACCCTAAAGTGCGACCAAAGATGCCTGCGGGCGAAACTACTATTATAGGACCAAGAGATAATTGCATATTTCTTCCTCCTCCCTCTTGATGATCATAAGGTGATGCTCAGAATTAAATGATTGATGACATTAGGTGATGTTTCTTGGAATTTTATGAAACTAATTGTAAAATTTTATAGTAAGGAGAAACAGGTGATACTGCACGGGAAACGTGGGGGCGACATAACGACGATTTGCATACAACAAATGGAGAAGGTTTTGTATAAAGCATGTAGTAGCTTTTTGGTACAACTTGACCAGCAAACTAAGGGAGAGCCAACAGAATTTGAAGATCCAAATCTACTTCCTTTGCTTGCTGAATTTTCAGATATATTTGACGAACTGCGCAACCTACTTCCTACCCGCCGGCATGATCATTGTATACCGATTCTTCTGGGCAAACCTCCTATAAATACTTAGCCATATCAGCATCCATATCTGCAAAAGGATGAAATAGAAAGGATTGTAAAAGAGATGCTCGAAACAGGAGTTATTCGGGCAAGTTGCAGCCCCTACTCTTCACCAGTGCTCTTAATACGAAAGAAGGACGGAACATGGCAATTGTGCATTAATTACCGAGCTCTCAACGACATAACCATCAATGACAAATACCCTATTCCAATAGTAGATGAATTGCTAGATGAAAGGGGGCACAAATCTTCACAAAGCTGGACCTTCGATCCGAGTATCATCAAATACGAGTGTGCGAAGAAGACATACCGAAAATCGCCTTTCGAACACACAACGACCACTATGAATTTTCGCTTTCTTCAACAAAAGGTGGAATATCTTGGGCATATCATATTAGAGGAAGGTGTGATGGTAGATCCCTCCAAAATAGAAGCAATGCAGAACTGGCCAACCCCGAGGAACATAAAGTTGCTATATGACTTTCTAGGTTTAACAGGCTACTACCGTAAGTTCATGAAAAACTATGGAAAGATCAATGCACCACTTACTTCCTTATTGAAAAAAGATATCTTCCAATGGTCAGACAGAGCCTCCACTGCCTTCAACAAATTTAAGGCAGCCATGACAATGACGCTGGTGCTTGCACTACCAAATTTCAGCCGACCCTTCATTATTGAGGCTGACACATTTGGAGTCAGAATTAGAGCCATTCTCATGCAAGATGGTCAACTAGTTGCATACACTAGTAAGGCATTATCTCCCTCCCATCAAAATATGTCAACATATGATAAAGAGATGCTCACTATTGTGTACGTAGCAATGAGGTGGAGACGCTACTTGATCGGTCGACGATTTCAAATTAAAACCGACCATAAAAGCCTTAAGTACTTTTTGGAGCAAAAGATATCATCCCCTGAGCAACAAAAGTGGGTAACAAAACTTCTTGAATTTGATTATGAAATAACTTACAAAAAGGAGAAAGAGAATGTTGTTGCAGATGCGCTTTCGCAACTACCCGAGCAAGCTGAATTTTTAGCCGTTTCACTTCCGACCAGCGACTTCCTTGAGGATATTAAGGTGGAATGGTAGAAAGATCTGGAGTCCAATAAGATCATAAAAAAATTGGAGGAAGCACTAAGCTTCGTGGCTCATTACAATTGGGACTCAAAATAATTACGCTATAAGGGACACATTGTGCTTGTGACAAATTCTACTTGCGTCTTCACGAGTACATTTTGGACAAAGTTATTACAAATGCAGGGTACTAAATTGAAAAGGAGTACAACATATAACCCACAAACCGATGGCCAGACGAAAGTTGTAAATAAGTGCTTGGAGACAGCCCAAAGTCACCCACCAAATATGACTACCCAAGGAGAACTCCAGACCTAGCCAAGTACCATTATTAATCGACGGATCATGACTTGACGACGATGACCCACTAATGAAGTGTTAATACAGTGGGCGAACCTACCAACAGAAGATGCCACTTGGGAGAACTATGATGACTTGAAGATCAAATTCACAGAATTCATGGATTATCAGCCTCGAGGACAAGGCTGATTTGAAGAGGGCAGGTCTATTAGGACTCTAGCTTGGAGAGTCCTAATTGAGAGGGACATTATGTAAAACCTACCTAAGCCGACCCCTATTAAAGAGGTGAAGAGGCCGAATAGGGTTAGGAGGTTGTTTCTTATAGAAGAATTAGAAGTTGTAAAGGAATATGAGTCTTGAGTATGAGTCCTATTAGGAGTTGGTTAGAAGTAGGAGTCTTGAGTAGGAGTTCTATTAGGAGTTTGTTAGAAGTAGGAATCTTAAGTAGGAGTCCTATTAGGAGTTAGGGTTTAGAAGCCCTATAAATAGCCATGTATTCCTCCTCTTTTGATAAACAATAGATAATCTTTTCTGCAGTCTTTGAGTAGCAACTTGGAGGGAGAAAACCCTATAGAGTTCCAAGGAGGCCGATCCCCTAAAGAGATCAACCCCAAGTTAAAAATCTGCAAGGGTTCTAACATTGTGGTTGTATCTATTAGATTCACAAAATTCTTGAAAATCATGGTTTTGAAATTCACCACCATGATCACTTCGAATTGACGAAATCATAGAACCCTTTTCATTTTAAACAAGTTTACAAAACTTGGTGAAATATCTAAAGTATTCACTTTTGTGTTTTAAAAAATAAGTCCATGTGTAACTACTATAATCATCTACAATGACAAAAGCGTATTTGCTACCTCCTAGGCTTGATATAGAAATTGGTCCGAAGAAGTTTATATGGATCAATTGCAAAGGTCTAGAGGTGCTTATTTGGTTCTTAGGTTTGAAGCTACTTTTTATTTATTTTCCTAATTGACAAGCATCACACACATTATCTTTGATGAACTTGATATGAGGATTTCCTCTTACAAGTTCTTTAGATAAAATTTGGGTAATTAATTTCATGCTAGCATGACCTAATCTCCTATGCCAAAGCCAAGCATCATCATTCAAAACCGAAAAACACATTTCATTGCAAAGATTATTAATGTCAATGGTGTATACGTTATTTTATTTTAATACAATCATAGATGTATTTTTGTGTGGTTTTTCAATAATACAAGAATTAGATTCAAATTTAACAATATATCCTTTATCACACAATTGACTAATGCTCAAGAGGTTAATAAAACATCTTCAATAAAGAAGTTGGATTTATTACCTATGGTTCCTTTGCCAATGATTTTACCCTTGTTGTTATCTCTGAAGGTGATATATCATTTGTCTATGCTAATGAGCTTAGAGAATTGAAATGGATCTCTAGTTATATGCCTTGAGCAGCCACTATCAAGGTACCATCTCTTGCTCCTAGCTTGTGATGATATGCATTTTTATAAAAAAGGATGATTTTTAGGTATCCATTTGACCTTGGGTGCCTCAAAATTTGATCTAAATTGCTTATCATGATGTATTGAGTTATTTGAGGTTCTTTTAGGAACCCAAATCAATTTATGTGGACTACATTTCGGATCATGTTCAATGACTTACTATCAACCTCAAATTTCTTCAAGGTATCTTTGAGTAACAAGTTTTCCTTTTGAATTATTTCTAAATCATGGCATTTCGTACATGGAGCTAAACTATCATTATGCTCAATTTTTAATTTATCAAAATTACTAACAAGAGAATCATGCTCATTTTTTAACAATTTATATTTTTTACTAATTATTTTGCATTCATCAAATAAATCATGAAAAGCATTTAATAATTTATCAAATGATAAATTTGCATCAATTGAACTTGATACCTCCTCTCCAATGGCCATTAGTGCATAGTGAGTAACTTGCTCGGTGTTAGTAGGCTCATCTTCTTCGGATGTGCTTGAGTCATCCCATATTGCTTTGAGCGCCTTCTTGTTTGGTGTCATCTTCTTGGCTTGGGGATATTCATTCTTGTAGTGTCTCAATTTCTTGTATTCGTAGCAAATTACTTAATCTTTCTTGAGTTTAAGTTTATTTTTAGTGTTATTTTTAAATTTATTTCTTTTAATAAATTTTTTGAATTTCCTTGTTAAAAGTACCAAGTCATCATCAAAGTCCTCATCACTTGAGTTTTCTCTCAAGTGATCTTCTTGTGTTCTTAGTGCCATATTCTTCCTGTTCTTTGAAAGGGTGTCCTCAAGCTCTTCATGAGCTTTGCATGTCATTTCATAGGTCATTAGTGACCCAATTAATTCTTTAAGAGGAAAGTTATTTAAATCTTTGGCCTCTTGAATGACCGTGACTTTAGGGTCCCAACTTTTTGGAAGGGGTCTTAAAACTTTATTAACGAGCTCAAAATCTGAAAAACCTTTACCAAGTCCTTTTAGACCATTGACGACATCCGTAAAACGGATGTACATGTCTCTAATGGTCTCACTCGGTTTCATTCGAAATAATTCATAAGAATGTACTAAAAGTTGATTTTTGACTCTTTCAATCTACTAGTGCCTTCGTGAGTCACTTCGAGTGTGTGCCAAATATCATAAATCATTTCACAAATCGAAACTCGATTGAACTCATTTTTATCTAGTACACAAAATAAGGCATTCATAGCCTTTGCATTTAAAGTGACAGTCTTCTTCTCTAACTCATTCCCATCGTTTATTGGAAGAGAAGACTTTTGAAATCCATTTTCTACAATATTCCAAAGCTTAAAATCCATTGAAATCAAGAAGATCCTCATTCTTATCTTCCAATATATGTAATCCATCCCATTAAACATGGGCGGACGTGCAATTGAATGACCCTCTTGGTTGTCAGCAAATGTCATCTCTCTTGGGTTTAAAACCAATTGAGATTGAACCTTGCTCTGATACCAATTATTAGGACCAAGAGCACACCAAGAGAGAGGGGGGGGGGGGGGTGAATTAGTGCACTGAAAAACTTTCGCTATTTCAAAAACCTTATTTCGATTAAAGCCAATTCAACGAGAATGATTTCAACTCAATACGTTTTGGAAGGAATTTGAACTTGAAACCTTAAGTGAAAATGCAAGAGAAGACTAAGGTGATTTGCAGCAACGTAAGTTGCACAAATGAACAGCATCGATTTCGTAAAGTCTTCATATGATTAAAGTTATGTATAAAGCATGTATAAATTTACATCAAAACGTATGTAGACGTAGTTAAAACACAGTAAGGAGGAGAGGCAGTTTGCTATAAAAGAAAGTTTCTCAAAGTAAATGCAAACTGAGTTTTAGAGTGGTTCGGTCAAGCGTGACCTTCATCCACTTTCGGCTTCCTCCTCTAACGAGGTCACCGACATCCACTAGAGGCCTTCCTTCAATAGGCGAAGGCCAACCATCCTTTTACAGCTTTTCTCCTTTTGTCGGGCTTAGGAGACAACCCTTACAAGTTTCACTCCTCTCTTGAATGATCTCAACACTTAAAAAAGAAGGAGGAGAACTCTAGCTTTTATAATACTTTAAGGCCTCAAAAGACTCAAGAGTATTTCAAGATTTCATTCCCTTTCATGCAGGAAAGGGTAGGGTTTTTATAGGCCCCAATGAGTTCAAAGATGGAGCCTAAAAGTGTCCAATCCCGGATTTCCGGGGTCTTGGTGGTACCACCGCCATTACTAGGCAGTACTATTGCCTGTCATCTGACACTATGCGATACTACCGCTTAGTCTAGGTGGTACTACCTCCTGACAGAGCTCGGAGACCGAGCTCTGGCGATACCACCGCTTGACAGGGGCAATACCACCAGCCAGAATTCCTGGGAGACCGAGTCTCCCAAGTGGTGCCACCGTCGACTAGGAATTTAGGGGTCGAATGGGTTGTTCCATTCAGCCCAATTTAGGTCTTTTAAGGGCCCAGTTGGCCCCTAATTAAGTTAGTAGGATTACCTCCCAATTCTAACTTAATCTACACAATAACTATGACAATTAAGACATGATTACTGTAATTCGTGTTCCGGTGTGTCAATTGCTTCTTCCGGCATACTTCCGGCGAACATCCGACAAACTCTCGGTGATTCTCTGGTGGATCCAAGCAAGCCCTTGGACTTCACGATAATCTTCTTGGCAAGTTCCAATGAGCTTCTATGGCAAGCTCCTGGACTTCTCGGTTGTTTCCCACATAACTTCCGACGAACGTTCGGACTTCCGACGAACTCTCGAACTCCCAACGTGATCTTGATCTTGACTCCGGCATAGCACCTGCTACATGCCTTACTGCCATCGTAGTTAATCCTGCACACTTTTCTCAACATATAGATTAGATCAACAAATGACAATTGACTTCATCATCAAAATCCGAGATTCAACATTTACAACAGGCAAACTAGCAATTTGGTAAGTGTTACTTCTCATTGATGTATGAAGGCTAGCAAGTTTTTTTTTCGAAAAATAATGCAAGATAACAAGCTAGCAAGATACAATGTTTTACATGAAGCAAGCTAACAAGTTTTGCATTTTTTTGCGATATGTACATTTGCAATTTTTGCTTCTCTTTAGATGTGCTAGCAAGCAAGCTAAGTTTTTCTCCTTATAATTTGTGAGCTAGCAAATTTTACACATATGAAAGTTGGCAAGATTTTTGTATCTTTTTGAGATGAGTAAGTTTTTGCTTCTTCTTAAAGTATGCAAGCTAGCTAGCAAGCTAGCAAAATTTGCTCCCTCTTTGTCATTGTCAAAAACAAGGGAAGAATATAATGTTGTAGTTCTTTTCCCTTTACAACAATTTTCAAAGCATGACAAAGATAAAGTATCAATCATATTTCAATATGTTTGTGCATCATTATGGTTTCAATTTATAACAAGCACAATTTCAAAACTTTGTTGAATCTCGTATTTTGATGATGAAACCACTTGATATGTGTTTATGATTTAATCTGTGTTTTGAGTGATGTAGGATGCTTCGATCAGGATGAGACAATTAAAGTAGGAGGAATTGACGTTGCACCGGAGGAGATCACGTTAAGATATTGGACGACAGAATGCTTCGGACGTCGGGCATCGGGCCAAGGAGAGTGGAATTGCACCAAGGATATCGGGGTTGCAAAATTACGCCAAGGACGATGCGCTGAAGAATCGGATGAAGCGCCAACCAATGACGTGTCGAGCAATAGAATGTCAATTCGCGTTGTAATAATTGTTTAGATCGGAGTAGAGTTTTGGTTTGTGTGTGCAGGATTAACTACGATAACGATGAAGACATAAAGTGAAACAAAGTGCCGGAGTCAAGCGCGAAGGATTCGTTGGGAGTTCGAGAGTCCGACGGAAGTCCGAAGGTTCATCGGGAATGCTGTTGGAACTAGCCGAGAATGAGTAGGGAGCTTGCCGAAGGGTTTTTCGGAAGCTCGCCGGAAGAGTCGTTGGAAGTTCGCGGAGCTCACCGAGAAAGATCGGAGCTTGCCGAAGAAGCTCATCGGAACTCGCCAAGATCAAATCGTGAAGTCTAGGAGCTTGCCGGGAGTCCGCAGAATGGTTTCCGAGAGTTTGTTGGAAGACCGCCGGAAGCTCACCGGAAGAAGTCTTGACTTGCGGACTTTGTAATAGCTTAGGAAATGTCTTTAAATTCATAGTTAGCACGTTAGTTAGGGTTAGGATTAAGTATTAATCCTATAACCCAAGTAGGGGCCAATTGGGCCCAAGTTCGGACTGGTTTGGGCCAAGTTTAGAGCCCAACCAGTGAGCTGCAATAGTGTAGGCGGTGGCACCGCCAGATTAGGCGGTGGCACCGCCTAGAACCCAAGAACTAAGCGGTGGCACTGCTGAACTGAGCGGTGGCACCGCCCAGCACCCGAAAGGTCCGGCGGTGGCACCACGAGTACACTGTCAGTGTCAGACACTAATAGGCGGTGGCACCGCCAGCCTCAGAAACCTAAGAGAATTCAAAATTTGGAGCCAAAATTTGAATCCTCTTAAGGCCTATAAATACCCCTCAATTCTCAATTGAGATTACAACCTTTGAGAAGCAAGAGATTGAGATAAAAGTCTTAGTAAAGTCTTTAGCAAGTTTTTGTTTTCAATTGCTTGAGTGTTCACCTCCTTCTTTCTCTTTAAAAATTTGTAAGAGAGTGAACCACTTGTAAAAGTTGTAAGAGGGGTATTTGTCCTTCCCCTTCAAAGTGATTTGCTAGTGGAAGTTGGGAGCCTCATCGAAGAAGGCTTCGCAAGTGGATGTAGGTCGCATAACCGAACCACTATAAATCGGTTTGCATTTATCTTATTGTCATTTATATTACTACAAACCATCTTCACTTTGATGCTCTACTTCTTTGTCTCCTTCTTACGTATGCCTTCAAGTTAAAATGCAATCGAAACGGTTTCAAACGAAACGTTGCTTTTATCGTATGAAGTTTCCAAAAGTGTTTAAATCGTCAAAAGTTTATCGTACTTTACCGCTGAACTAATTCACCCCCCCCCCCCCCTCTTAGTGCCACTCCGATCCTAACAATTGGTATCAAAGCCACGGTTTTCTACTTTGGTTTAACACCCAAATAGAAATGGCTCTTTACGGCTTTCAGGAGGGTCACTCTCTCATTCGTTCTCCCTTTTTCAATGGGACGGACTACACTTAATTGGAAAACTCGAATGGGAGTTTTCTTACATTCTTTAGATTTGAATTTATGGCACATAGTCGAAAATAGATTTGAAATGTCTTCTCTTCCAATGAACCATTGGAATGATTTGGAGAAGTAGATGTTTTCTTTAAACGCAAAGGCTATGAATGTCTTATTTTGCGCTTTGGACAAAAATGAGTTCAATCGGATTTCTACATGCGAAACGGCTTTTGATATTTGGTGAACACTTGAAATCACGCACGAGGGAACTAGTAGAGTCAAAGACTCGAAAATTAACATTTTATTGTATGATTTTGAGCTTTTTCGAATGCAACTAAGCGAGACTATAGGCGACATGTACACCCGTTTCATGGATGTCGTCAATAATCTAAGAGTTCTTGGTAAATCTTTTTCGAATTTTGATCTTATAAGCAAGATCTTAAGATTCCTTCCAAAAAGGTGGGATCCTAAAATAATCGCAATACAAGAAACAAAAGATTTAAATATTTTTTCACTTGAAGAACTAATTGGTTCGTTGATGACATATGAAATGGTGCACAATACACATGATGAACATGATGAACGAAATCACCTTCCAAAGAATAGGAAGGATTTGAAACTCCGGACAAATGAATACCACTTGAGCGATGACTCAAGTGATGAGGACAATGATGAACTTGAACTTTAAATACTAAATCTTAATAAGTTTATTAAACAAAAATCTAAAATAAACAATGAACTTGAAAGGAGGAAGAGGCCAAAGAAGAGGAAGGCAACCACGGATGAATCAAAAACTTCCAAAGGTGAAACGACGAATTGGGCTTTGATGAGTTTCAACTACAAGGTAAGTAACTCAACTCTCTTGAATTATTTTGAAATTACATAATACTTTTCATGAGTTATTTTTAATTTAGTTTAGGATTAATTTTCTTAAAAATTACATGAAAATAAAAAAATTAGAAATCATGCTTATCATTCTAGTAATTTTGAAAATAATCATGAAAATTATATGTTTATGATAAACAAAATGATTTTGATTAAAAAATGCCTTATGAAATATGATATCATGCCTAATAAATTTATTTTTTGAAGCTATGCATGATGATGATGAGTTTTGGGTAATTTATAGTTTATTGATTATTGATGATTTCCATAATGATCTTTTACGATTTATGGATTATCGATTTATACCATGATGAAAGTTGCTTTCGAAAATGATGCACGACTTTTATATGCAAACTAAGCATGAAAAGATAGATACACCTAAAAAGAAAAATGTATGACTACAACAAATAACAAATGATTTTGGTTGAAAATACTTTATACTCAATGAAACCATCATTGATAAATATTCTTTATGTTTAATAGTTTCTTTGGCCTATATGCTCTATCATGATAAATATTTTGAAAATAAATGAAATCATGTTTGATTTGAAGTAATGCATAATGATCATGCTTAATGATGCATTTTATGATTTGACATAAAAGTGGCTTTAAAAAATGATGTATGTTTTGATTTGACATAAATGAAATAGGCATGCTTATATGAAATAGTGAAGTGTCATGCTTAACAATTGTATACTTAATGATGCATAAAGTTGTAATGAAAATATTAATATTTTAATACTATGATTTGATGATTTTATGCATGACATTGTAAAGTTATATATAATGATGCATAATGATGAAATTGTGTAATAAAAATATTAAACATTTTGAAACCATGTTTTAGTGCCATGCATATTGATCATGCTTAATAAATTTTAAAATTATGCATGATGAATCTTACGATTTATGGATTATTGATTTTTACCATAATGAAAGTACCTTATTGATCTTTGTTGTAATAAATCTTACTCTTTCGGTTTTAAACATGATACATGTTTTTATTTGGCATAAATGAAACAAAATCATATGTTTTGAAACAATCGAAAAGAGGAAAACATTCTTGAAAATTATTTTGCTCAATCTTATTGATTTTGATGAATCCATTTGTATCATCTTTGTGAATCTCTTGGATTTTGATAATGATTTTGATGATTTAAATTTAAATAATTTTTTTATCGAAATCATGATCTTGATCTCTTGAAATTTATAACATGAAATCCTTTATGAATCAAGATTGTTTTCTATTTAAAAGGAGATTTGTCGAAATGTTTCATAGTCTTTTAGTATTCATGATCTTAATAATTATGTTTTGAAACTTTATGTAAACCAAGAATGTTCATCATGATTCTCTCTTTGAATATTTAAAGAGGAGAATTTTCTAGATGAATCATGATTTTGATGATTGAATATTTGATGTGCATGAATTGAGATCTTGCTCTCCTACTATTCTTTTTGCTATTCACTAAAAGGAAGACTAATTCTAATAAACTATGATATGCTATATGAATTTTATTGTATTCATGAAGTAATATCTCATCACTAATTTTTGTTTATATTCCTTCATGTGATGATATGAATGTATGAAACACTTATGATATGATTTTTTATACAATTCCATGTATTCGTGAAATATTTATCTCATCACCCAATTAATTCCTCTTGATACTCCTAATGTGATGAAGTGAAATTATGCATGAAATATAAATGGGGAGAAGTTTTGATCATGCATGATAGGATATAATTTGACAAATTGATACTATCATGATATGAAACATTTATGGTTTGCAATGATGTATGCAATACTTATGCCTTCTAATTATGATGTGATGTATTACATATGATGTAAATCATGATTTAAAATACTATGAGTTATTGCTAAAATAATGTATTATAAATATTAATTTAATGTTTTGTATCATGAATACTCTAAATGATGAATGTTTGGTATCATGATCAAAATGTTGATAAATAGTTAAAAATTTTAGTATCAATCCTCATAATGTTGATCGATTTATTCAATATCGTGCATGAATAAATATAAGGTTTTTGAAAATGTGCATATTCTAATTTGAAAATATGATGATGCACAAATAAGATTGATACTTACCTTTGTCATAATTGATGTAAAGGGTCTTCCCTTCTTTTTGACAATGACAAAGGGGGAGATAGCTAGCTTGTACAAGTCAAGAAGATGCAAAAACTTGATTGCTAACTTGCCTATCTTAAGTAGCAAAGATTGCTAACTTGCTTATTTCAAGAAAAAAAGTTGTCTTCTTGAACATCACTATCTTGCTTATCTCAAGAAGCAAGACTTGCAACCTACACATTATAATAGGAAGCAAGAATCGATAGCTTACACACTTCAACAAGAAAGCTATATTGTATTTGCTTTCGAAATTTTTGCTAGCTTGTATGTTGCAAAACTTGCTCACTTTTTCAAACACTTTGCTAGCTTGCACTTTGTAAAGGAAGTGAAAATAGCACTTCTCAAAAGAGAAGAAAGAACTTACTATCTTGAACATCACAAAAATTTGCTACCTTGCATGATGTAAAATTTGCTAAGATCACTATCTCAAAAGAGTTGCTATCTCAAAAAAAAAAAAAACAAATGTGCTATCTTGCTATCTCAAAATACAAAACATGCTAACTTGTTACGGAAGCAAAATTGCTAGATCAAACATTGCAAAGGAAGCAAAAATTTGCTAGCTTGCAACTTGCAACTTGCATATCATGAAAATTGCTAGCTTATAGTCTAAAGAGAAACAATTAGTTGTTATCTCAAGAAAAGAAAACATGCTAAACTTACACATCTTTAATTGCTAGATTGCATTTGATACTATGTTTTTCATGCAATGTATGGAACTTTCTATCTCCAAACACATAAGAGTAGGAACTTCTCCTTTTTGTTGATGACAAAGGGGGAGAAGTATGATGACCTAACATGTTATGCATAAGTCTATGATGACATGTTGCTTGGATTCTTGAATCCAAGAGTTTCTATCAATAAGCCATATTGATAGGGGGAGTTTGTTTAAACTCCGAGAGTTAAGGTTAACTCCGCCATCAAGTGGTTGTCATCATCAAAAAGGGGGAGATTGTTGAATCTCATATTTTGATGATGAAACCACTTGATATGTGTTTATGATTTAATCTGCGTTTTGAGTGACGCGGGATGCTTCGATCAGGATGAGACAATTAAAGCAGGAGGAATTGACGTTGCGTCGGAGGAGATCACGTCAAGATATTGGATGATAGAATGCTTCGGACGTTGGGAATCGGGCCAAGGAGAGCGGAATTGTACCAAGTATATCGGGGTTGCAGAATTACGCCAAGGATGATGCGCTGAAGAATCGGACAAAGCGCCAACCAATGACGTGCCGAGCAATAGAATGTCAATTCGCGTTGTAATAATTGTCTAGATCGGAGTAGAGTTTTGGTTTGTGCGTGCAGGATTAACTACGATAACGATGAATACATAAAGTGAAACAAAGTGCCGGAGTCAAGAGCGAAGGATTCGTTGGGAGTTCGAGAGTCCGACGGAAGTCCGAAGGTTCATCGGGAATGCTGCTAGAACTAGCCGAGAATGAGTAGGGAGCTTGCCGAAGGGTTTTTCGAAAGCTCGCCGGAAGAGTCGTTGGAAGTTCACGGAGCTCACCGAGAAAGATTGGAGCTTGCCGAAGAAGCTCGTCAGAACTCGCCAAGATCAAATCGTGAAGTCTAGGAGCTTGTCGGGAGTCCGCAGAATGGTTTCCGAGAGTTTATCGGAAGACCGCCGGAAGTTTGCCGGAAGCTCACCGAAAGAAGTCTTGACTTGCGGACTTTGTAATAGCTTAGGAAATGTCTTTAAATTCATAGTTAGCATGTTAGTTAGGGTTAGGATTAAGTGTTAATCATATAACCCAAGTAGGGGCCAATTGGGCCCGAGTTCGACCAAGTTTAGAGCCCAAAATGGGATGTTACAATATCCCCAACTCAATTAGCTTGACGTCCTCGTCAAGGCCCTCCATGCCGTGATGAGTTCTCGACTCCATCCACGGGTAGCCCTTTCCTACTCGAGCCCTCTCACCCGCCCAAATGCTAGGTCGGATACCAAATGTCATGACCCGAGTCTGATGAGCTAACTGGCCAATAACTTCATTTTGGTCCTTCAACCACAAACCAAAATGCTTAAGCGGGAGTTAACGTAGTACACTCATCAGGCCCTTATAAGCTAATCATACACATTCCCCACTTCCGATGTGGGACTAATGGGATGTTCACCTTCAAGTTAAAATGCAATCGAAACGGTTTCAAACGAAACGTTGCTTTTATCGTACGAAGTTTCCGAAAGTGTTTAAATCGTCAAAAGTTTATCGTACTTTACCGTTGCACTAATTCACCTCCCCCCCCCCCCCCCACCCTCTTAGTGCCACTCCGATCCTAACAAACTTTGCATATGGTATCCTTACTTCATACATGACATAAATAAATCAATAACCATGGGCATATCATACATGATATTCACGCATTCATGATACATCATTTTGGTAACAAATCATAGCATTTCAAATCATGATGGTATCTAAATATCAAATTATATTACATCCTATCATGCATGATCATAACTTCTCATTTGTTTGCATCAACATAAATTCATGAGTATTTCATGTATAATTTCATATCATCACATGAAAAATATTAAGAGAATTTTGGTGATGAGATATACAAATCATGAAGACAAATTGTAAATATCAAGAGACATATTATGATTCTTTTTAGATAACTCAAATAGCAAAAAGAAAGAATCATAATAGATAATCTTGATTTATAAAATAAATTTTCAAGTTATAATTCTGAGAAATCAAGAGAAACAATGATTCATTTTAACAAATCTTCTCTTAAATAAATAACGAAAAAAATTTTTAGGAAATCATGATATAGATAAAATTCATTCAATCTTGTAGGAGAACAAGATATTAATTCATGCATATAAAATCTTATGATTCACATAGAAAAACTCCTCTTTAGTAAAATGCCAAGAAAAATCATAGGAGTACAAAGAAGAAATCTTGGTTCATAATAAATTTTAATTTGTAAATATCAAGGAATCAAGATCATGATTTTGGTAAAACTCATTCAAATTCAAATCGTCAAAATCATTAAAATCTCAACATTTCTTTCAAGAGATTCAAAATAGCATAAATAATTTTATTGATCTCTTACTGAAAAATCGATAAGGTAGGGATTGAGAAGCTATCAAGAAAGGTGCTTTCCTCTTTTTGTTTCAACTTATTGATTGATTTCATACATGTATGTTCTTTTCTTTTATGTCAAATCCATGCATCATTCATTCATTAACATCGAAAAAGAACTTTCAAAAGATCGCAAAAATTATCATGTCCAAGTTCGAAATATAAACTCGTTAAACATGCTTTCAAATCATCATTATATTTTCATTAAAACTTCAAGCATGGTTTCGTTAAACATAATGTTGAATGATTCTTAATGATATCTAAACCTTTAATTTCAAAACATTCATCATGATAAGACATACAAGCCGAAGAAATCATTGAACATAAAGCATATTCATCAATCATTGTTTCATTGAGCATAAGACTTTTCCAAACAAAATCAAAAATTAATACAAAAATCATCAAGATATACCTTATTGCTTTTTAAAACATACATAGGATTATCATTAGATTTAAGTCTAACATTTTTGTTCATTTATCATAAAACATATGATTTTCATGATTATTTTCAAAATTACTAGAAAGATAAGCATGATCCCAATTTTTTAGCATTTTCATTATTATTAAACATGTAATTTTCAAGAAAAATAATTTTTCTAAACTAAAATAACTCATGAAAAGCATTATGTAATTTCGAAATAAACTAAGGGCATTTTGATTACCTCATCGTCGAAGGTCGTTAAGACGTAGTTTGCCACCTCGCCTTTGTTGATTTTCTCCTCGTCTTCGGAGGAGCTCGATTCGTGTTTCAGCAACTTCTTCTTGCGTTTATAGCAAGTAGTTCTACTCTTTTTAAGTTTATTTTTGTTCTTTAATCGTTGTTTCATAAACTTTTTAAATTTCATGAGGAGTTCAAGTTCACCATCATTTGAGCTTATGCTCGAGTGGTCTTCTTTTATTCGAAGTGCTAAATCCTTCCTGTTCTTTGGAAGATTGTTCTTAAGCTCATTTTGTGCATTATACACCATTTCATATGTGATCAATGAACTAAAAAGTTCTTCAAGTGAAAAATTATTAAGATCTTTTGCCTCTTGTATTGCGATTACTTTCGGATCCCAACCCTTATTAAGAGAATGTAAAATTTTGTTTACAAGTTCAAAATCCGAAAAAGTTTTACCAAGTGCTTTTAAACCATTGACGACATCCGTAAAACGGGTGTACATATCTCCAATGGTTTCACATGGTTTCATATGAAAAAGTTCAAAATCGTGCATTAAAAGATTGACTTTAGAATCTTTAATTCTAATTGTACCTTCGTGTGTGATTTCAAGAGTGTACCAAATATCGAAAGCTGTTTTACACAGAAATTTGATTGAATTCTTTTGTCTAAAGCACAAAATAGAGCATTCATCGCTCTTGCATTTAAAGAAAACATCTTCTTCTCCAAATCATTCTAATGGTTCATTGGAAGAGAAGACCTTCAAAAATTGTTTTCAATAATATTCCATAAATTTAAATCCAAGGAAAGCACAAAAACTCTTAATCGAGTTTTTCAATATATGCAGTTCGTCCTATTGAATAAGGGAGGATGAATGAGAGAGTGACCATCTTGAAAATCGAAAAGAGTCATTTCTCTTAGGTGTTAAACCAAATAAGAAACGAACGTGGCTATGATACTAACTGTTAGAAACGAGTTGACACTAAGGTGGGGGGGGGGGGGGGTGGGGGTGAATTAGTGCAGTGGTAAAAACGTCATTCTGAAAATTCTTTCGTACAGTAAAAGCACAGTAAAGAGGAGAGGTAGTTTGCTATAAAAGTAAAGTGCTCAAAGGAAACGCAAACCAGATTTTTATAGTGGTTCGGTCGTCGTGACCTACATCTACTCCATTGATTCCTCTTCTATCGAGGCCACCGACATCCACTATCGGTCTTCCTTCAATAAGCGAAGGCCAACCACCTTTTACAACTCGATTATCCTTTTACCTGGTTTAGGAGATAACCCTTACACCCCCACTTACTCCTCTCTCAAACTATTCTAACACTTAGAACTTTTGAGAGGAGTTCACACAAGATTACAACAGTGTTTCTTTTTATTTTTACTCTCAAGCCTTGTGTATCTTAACCAGGGATGAGAGAGGTATTTAGAGGCTTCAAGTTGATTCAAACTTGGAGCCTAAAAATATCTCATCCCGGGTTTCCTGGGTACGGGCAGTACCATCGCCTGTGCTGGGCGGTACCACCGCTTGATAGGGCCGATACCATTGCTGGCAGCATTTGCTATCGATGGTACCACTGCCCAGTCTAGGTGATACCACCACCCAGACCACCTAGGAGATTGAGTCTCCCAAGCGGTGCCACTGCCGGCCAGGCTTTCAGGATCCTGGTTGGGCCTTGAATTTGGCCCAAACCAGCCCAACTTCGAGCTCAATTGGCCCCTAACAGAGTTGATGGGATTACCTCTCAATCCCAACTCCAATTATGTGCTAACTACGATTCCTAAGATATATTCTAAGCAAAATAAGTCTGGTTTCTTTCGGCGAGCTTCTAGCGATCTTCCAGCGAACTTCTAACGATCTCTCGGCAATGTTCCGGCGGACTCCCAGCAAGCTCCTAGACTTCACGACAATCTATTTGGCGAGTTCTGATGAGTTTCTTTGGCAAGCTCCTAGACTTCTCGGTTGGTTCCAGTAGAACTTTCGACGAACGTTCAGACTTCCGACGAACTCTCAAACTCCTAACGAATCACGTTCCTGACACCAGGACTTTATTTTACTTTATGCCTTGCTATCGTAGTTAATCCTGCCCACATAAAAACACATTATGATCTAGACAATTATTACTAAGCATGAATCATGTCATCTAGCATATCATTGGTCCATCGACACTTCGTCCGATTCTTTTGCACATTATCCTCTCTTGCGGCCTATTGCCCAATCGGCCAGTTGACCTTCGTAACTCCGATATCCTTGGCTCAATATCCACTCTTCTTGGCCTGATATCCGACTCCATGGCCCGAAGCCTTCTGTCGATACATCGACTGATCCTCTGGCCCGATGTCTAATATTCTAATATATTTTCCTTCAGCCCAACATGATTCTTCCTGATTTAATTGTCTCACCCTGATCGAAGCATCTTGCATCACTCAAAACGCATATCAAATCATAAACACTTATCAATTAGATTCATCATCAAAATCTGAGATTCAATAGTCTGACGGTACCACCGCTAGACCCTCCTACTAGTCACTGAATGGGCTAAACAACAGGCCCAATTTAGCCCTAATTCAGGCCCAATTGATCCCTAATTGAGTTGGCATTGTTTCATCCCAAAACTGACTCAATTAGTCCTAAACAAACCCAATCTAGACACATGATTACAAGCATTAATCCTATGTTGTCCCTCATGTCATTGGTTCATCCGGTGCTTCCTCCAATCCTTCAGTATATTGCCCAATCGGTATGTTGACTCTCGCAACTTTCAATCTCCTTAGTGTTGGGAAAATCATGGGGGCGACATCACATGCGCAGTGGAAGAACAAGAAAACAAAATCCCCGATTCCCAAAAAGATGTTCGTCGTCGTGCGAAGATTGGTGCGCAAAATCCGCGAAACTTAAAACTACGTATAGAGTAGATTGTGTTACCTAGGGAGATCGTATATCCATGTTTCCTTGCAGATCCTTAGGAGAGGGTGAAGGAGGTCAAGCATCCTCCTCTCTAGCGGTGATCCACATAGCAGGATTGCGACGACGCTCCTCAAAACTCCAGGCCTGCTCTAAGGTGGAGAGGGAGAGGAGAATAGGAAAGGCAAGCAAAGGCTCTAGCCTATAAGGCTCTGAATCCCTCCTATTTATAGAGGTCCCCTGTCAAACCCTAATGGGTCCTCCCCTAGTGGGTATTGGATCTGCATCCAATAAGACAAGGGCTCCGTCGGATATCTCATATCCGAACCTCTACTCATCGCAATGCCTACCATATATGTGTGACCCTCTAGGCCCAATATCGAGCTGGCTGTGAGTCATACCCGTCAGAACTCCTTCTAACTCAGTGAATTATTATCTCTGTAATAATTCACTCGACTCATCGACTACGGACGTACTAGGCCACTACGTCGTAGTCCCTAGACGATACAAGGGAATCCAATCCATTGGACATGTCTGTCCTCAATTACCGTGTACCTATAGTCCCTCATCCATCTAAAATCCCAGAGACCGTATATCGAGCATGGTGTTGTCAGACCCATACGGTTTCTACTCGAGTCTCGCTCTAATCGGATTCTCCCGAAGAACTCTTTCTCTCTCAACCCGAATGACCCTGGCCAAGGATTTGTCTGAGCAAGAACACATGAGATATTCCTCTCATGACGCCGAGAGTGGATGATCCTCTATCGACACTCAATAGCCCTCGTAAGGTCGACTACCACTCCCAATGACCAACTGTACTAGATCTGGGACAGCCAAACCTATAAGTCTGGTATCAAAGAGTGAAGCACTCATACAGGACATCCTTGGTGTCTCAAGTCTAAGGACCAGATATACCACTAGGACTACAGAATCGCTGTCTGACAATAAAGCATCATCAACCATCCAGCATTCCGTAAGCGGATCAATCAGTGAACTCATTCTCCAATGAGCACCTGTACTATATCCCTAGTGTCCCTACACGAGCAGCTATGAGACCAGCTGCATCCATCATATGGATGGGTATACAACACACTTGTCTATCCGGTTATCACGATGTCCCTCTCGAGTAACCTATGACCGGGATTATTTAGGATATGTGTTTAAAGGTGAATCGATCTCATTATCGTGATCTCATCATGATCCGATTCCCATTGCACAAATCCAAGGACATCACAATATATATATATGCACATATGCAATAGTTATAAAGTGATATACGCTAAAATATAATAAGCAAAAAGATTCTGTATCAAGTCACACGTGTCATCACTCACGTGATTGGCTTGTTGGGCACCTATGACTAGCAATCTCCCACTTGACCCAAAGCCAATCACCTATGTGTCTGATCCCCATCAGACCCATGTGACGCTCAAAGACAATCTGAGACAACGGCTTTGTTAGTGGATCTGCAATGTTATCTTCGGATGGAACTCTTTCCACTACTACATCTCCTCGGGTTACGATCTCTCTGATAAGCTGGAACCTCCTCAGAACACTTCTGATGAGACCCAGGTTCCCTTATTTGAGTAATCGCCCCATAGTTGTCGCAATATAAGGAAGTCGGCTCCTCGCTACTCGGCACGACTTCCAAATCTGTGATGAACTTCTTCACTCAAACTCCCTCCTTTGCTACATCTGATGCAGCAATGTACTCCGCCTTTGTGGTCGAGTCAGCAGTGGTATCTTGCTTGGAACTCTTCCAACACACTGCTCCTCCATTCAAGGTGTACACATACCCTGAATTCGACTTACTATCATCGACATCAGACTGAAAACTTGAGTCAGTGTAGTCTTCAACCTTAAGGCTATTACCTCCATATACTAGAAAAAGATCCTTAGTCCTTCTCAAGTACTTAAGGATACACTTTACTGCTTTCCAGTGCTCCAAACCTGGATCCGCCTGATACCTGCTCATGACACTCAGAGCATGCGCTATATCAGGCCTAGTACATAGCATGGCATACATGATAGACCCTATTGCTGAGACATAAGGTATCATATTCATGTTCGCCCATTCTTCTGGAGTCTTTGGGGACATACTCGTAGAAAGCGATATCCCATGTCTCATCGGTATGAGACCTCTCTTGGAATTTTTCATGCCAAACCTTTTGACAATGGTTTCTATGTACCTGGACTGGGATAAGCCAAGCATCCTCTTGGATCTATCTCTATAGATTCTAATCCCCAAGATATAGGATGCTTCCCCTAAGTCCTTCATGGAGAAGTGTCTAGATAACCAAGCCTTTACTGTGGATAGCATTCCTACGTCATTCCCAATGATGAGGATGTCATCCATATATAACACCAAAAAGGTGATAGCGCTCCCACTTACCTTCCTGTACACACAAGGCTCATCTTCGTTCTTAACGAAGTCATAAGATCTGATTGCCTCATCAAATCTTATGTTCCAACTTCGGGAAGCTTGCTTTAGTCCATAAATGGATCTAAGCAACCTACACATCTTATCTGGGTAGTTCTTGGACACGAATCCCTCAGGTTGCATCATATACACCTCCTCCTCGAGGTTCCCATTGAGGAATGCGGTTTTCACATCCATCTGCCAGATCTCATAATCATAGTGTGCTGCAATAGCCAATAGAATTCTGATGGATTTTAGCATTGCTACGGGTAAGAAGGTTTCGTCGTAGTCAACACCTTGCCTTTGACGATACCCCTTAGCCACTAGCCTTGCTTTATAAGTCTCTACCTTTCCATCTACTTCGATCTTTTTCTTAAAGATCCACTTGCAACCGATGGGTACAATACCTTCGGGCGCATCAACTAGGTTCCAAACCTTATTGGAGTACATAGAATCCATCTCAGAATTCATGGCTTCTTGCCACTTCTCGAAGTCTATACTCATAATAGCCTCCTCATAGGTCTAAGGATCAATATCCTCAACATCCTCTCCTCTAATATGTCCCACATATCTCTCAGGAGGATGGGATACTCTATCAGATCTGCGTAAAGTTGAAACTTGTGTATTAGGTACCTGAACAGACTCGGGCTGTAGAGTGGTGCTTGAGCTTGGTTCTCCAACCTCGCTCAACTCTATCATTCTCCCACTGTCTCCGCCAAGAATGTGTTCCTTCTCAAGGAACACTGCTCTCTTAGCTACAAAGACCTTTTGGTCCTCGAGATGATAGAAATAATACCCACAAGTTTCCTTGGGGTATCCCACAAATTTGCATCGCTCTGTCCTTGATTCTAACTTATCGGGGTTGTGTCTTTTAACATGGGCAGGGCAGCCCCAAATCTTAACAATCTTAAGATCAGGCTTCTTCCCTTTCCATATCTCATATGGTGTAGACACTACCGACTTAGTTGGAACTCTGTTCAGAAGGTAAGTTGCGGTTTCTAGGGCATATCCCCAGAATGAGATGGGTAGGTCAGCGAAACTCATCATGGACTGTACCATGTTTAATAGCGTATGATTCCTCCTTCCAGAGACACCATTGAGCTGAGGTGTATAAGGAGGTGTCCATTGGGATAATATCCCATGGTCCTTGAGGAGTGAGTAAACTCTGTACTTAAGTACTCACCTCCTCGATCTGATCGAAGAGTTTTGATACTCTTTCTAGTCTGGTTCTCCACCTCATTCTTATACTCTTTGAATTTCTCAAAGGCCTCGGACTTGTACTTCATTAAGTACACATATCCATACCTTAAGAAATCATCAGTAAATGTAATGAAGTAAGAGTAACCACCAATGACATGAGTTGACATGGGTCCACATACATTACTATGTATGAGTTCCAATAGCTCAGTGGCTCTCTCTCTCTAGTTCCACTAAATGGAGAGTTGGTTAGTTTTCCACGAAGGCAAGGCTCGCAAGTTGCATATGACACATAGTCGAATGGATCTAGATATCCATCATTTAGCAACTTTTGAATCATTCCCTCATGGATATGACCTAGCCTACAATGCCATAGGTATGCACTGTTCACCTCATCTCATTTCCTCTTAGACACTTACATTCATGATATGTGGAGTAGTGTCTTGCATAAACAAACCTTTATGCAATATTCCTCTTATCAATCTCCCCTCGGTTTTGCTAAAATTTACAATAAATTGTAGATGTGATAAGCAATACTGGTATCTAATACCAATGCACTATCACAAAAATCTGACAATTGGAGATTGATCATGAATGTACCTGAAGCTTCTCCAAGCTTCTATTTCGCCCTTTCTACAAGGTACTCTTTGTAGTTCCTCTTTCAGTGCCCATCTTTACCACAGTGGAAGCACTGGCCTTTGTCCTTTGTCCTTTGCTGGGTCTTTCATAGCAACCTTTGCTTTACCTGGTTTGCCCTAGCCCTTTCCCTTCTTAAGGGACCTTTCTGCTTTCCTTTTCTTTCTAGTCTCACCATTGTAAAGAACTAGCTTCTCTTTCTTAATAGTACTCTCTGCCTCCCTCAACATATTGAGGAGCTCTAGGAGAGTCACCTTAAGCTTTTCATATTAAAATTCATTATGAACTGTGAAAATGAATCTGGTAGGGACTAAAGCATAATGTCTACACACAAGTTATCCTCTAGGACCATTCCTAGACCTGTGAATTTCTCTATCCACTCAATCATCTTTAGGACATGGTTCTGAACCGGTGTCCCCTTAGTCATCCTAGCGCGGAAGAGGCTCTTGGATATCTCATATCGCTGAGTCCTTCCCTGTTCCTCAAACAATTTGCGGATGTAGGAGAATGGATCTGGCATCCATCTTTTCATGTTGTCTCTGTAACTCAGGAGCCATAGAGCAATATATAGCACTGAGCAAGAGTGGAGTCATCAATGTACTTCATGTAGCGAGCGATCTCATCCTCGCTTGCCCCTTCTTCGGGCGTAGGCATCACTGTATCAAGGACATACACGATTTTCTCCGCTGTGAGAATAATTCTCAAGTTACGGAGCCAATCCGTATAATTTGGACCAGTGAGGCGGTTTACATCAAGTATGCCACGTAAGGGATTTGAAAGCGACATTTTTTGAAAATAAAGATGTAGTAGAAATGAATAACATGCAGATTTTGCAAGAAATAAACTATTAAGATATGGACTTCTATCTTAATATGCTCCCACTATTTTACTAACGAGTCACGCAACGCCCTCAACACGTGAAACGGAAGTCTCCGGCAAACTTCTAGTGGGGATCAGGATCCAATCAGCTTCTTAGTGTAACCTCGAGGGACTCGACCAATCACACTAAGCCTAAAAGGTAGGCAACTCTTACCGATCACAACTCCTTGTGATTCTCATCCTGTTCGGCCTCCGAATCACCATGGCCTCGAGGGACTCGACCAACCATGATGCTCGGTTAAGTCAATACCTTCGTTACAAGATGAGTCTGATTTGATGATATACCCTCGAGGGACTCGACCAAGCATACCATGCCCTCAGGTCACCGGTGACATCTCTATATCGTAAGCAAGATAGCGAATTGCGATATAGGTGAGTCTCGAGGGACTCGACCAACTCAACCTACACCGAGAATCGGTTCCTACTTATAACGATGGAAGGCCACGTGGGTCAATCTAATTGCCTCACGTTTACCGACTTAATATTATCGAGAGATGTTTCTATGATTTGGTCTCCTAATATGACATGTCACACATATACATATTTAATATATATCTACATCACATGCAAATATATATACATATCTAGTATGTGTATAAGCAATCACACTAGATGATCATGGACCACAACCTAATATGATTAGGCCTGAGCCAGTAGGCCTAATCACTCACATCAAGATCTATGTGTGCAACGGTGCATCTCCATGCCCTGTGATCGTCCATCTCGTCCTCGTCGGTTCCGTCGACATCTTGATGCATCTTCATGCATCACGATCGTCCGTCTCGTGGGTCCCACTATCGCATCCACGCTCCCGCTGTGCCTCCTCATGTGATTACAACTTAATCATAGGCACGCAGGCCCGACAATAAACGAGAAATATAATGAAGGCTCGCAGACCTCAATAATAATAATCACAAGTACACACATCACACGGTCCATGATCATCCGTCCACACATCATACATCACATGTATAAATAATCATCATCATCTAGGACTACTAGATAATAATAAAAATAATAATCAACTAAACCTTTTAATTAATTAATATTTTCTGAAATCAGGGACATATAGGGAATTTCTGAATTCATAGGGGTGTTTTCGTAATTTGGACAAAAAATAGAAAATGGAATTTCTCAAATTCCGAGGAGCAAAACTCTCTTTTGCCCAGAAAACCCTAATGCCCTACTCTCCTTTGCTGCCGCCGCTGCCACCCTGCTGGCGGCGGCCTATGCGGCGGGGCGAGGGCGCTGCCCTCGCCTGCAGGCGGCACGCCCGCTAGCGGCGCTGCCACTGCGGGTGGGCACCCCTGCGGGCGGTTCTGCCGGCGGTGCTGCCCCTGTAGGTTGGCGCCCCTACGGGCGCCGCCGCCTCCGCGGGCGGTTCTGCCCGCGGGGCATCGCCCGCAGGCGGTGCTGTCCCGACGGGCGGCCGCCCCTGCGGGGGGGTTTCGCCCGCGGGAGCAGCGGCGGCAGCCCACCCACGCTCATGCGTAACCGTCACGTCGCATTGGAAAATGCCAAAAGAGCACCCCGCCTTAATGAAAGCCTGACGTGGCAGCCCCGCTGGAGCGGCAACATCCCGACGCCTCGATCTCGACGCCCGAATACGTGCGGCGGAAGCAACCAACTCCCCCTCAGAAAGGAAATTAAATTGCGGTAGCTTTTTTGATCCCCGCCGCCGCCAAATTAAAGGGGCGCGGCAAGACGCCTGCGCGGCCAGCCCGCCTGCGTCGTGCTCCTCAGCTCCATGTTCTCCGAGACCACGCCTGCGCGGCCAGCCCACCTACGTCGTGCTCCTCGGTTGCATGTTCTCCGAGACCACGCTTGCGCGGCCAGCCCGCCTGCGTCGTGCTCCTCGGCTCTATGTTCTACGAGACCACGCCTACGCGGTCTGCCCTCCTACGTCGTGCTCCTCGGCTGCATGTTCTCCGAGACCACGCTTGTGCAGCCAGCCCGCCTGCGTCATGCTCCTCGGCTCCATGCTCTCCGAGACCACGCCTGCGCGGCCAGCCCGCCTACGTCGTACTCCTCGGCTGCATGTTCTCCGAGACCACGATGGCGCGGCCAGCCCGCCTGCGTCGTGCTCCTCGGCTCCATGCTCTCAAGACCACACCTGCGCGGCCAGCCCGCCTGCGTCGTGCTCCTCGGCTACATGTTCTCCGAGACCATGCCTGCACGGCTAGCCTGCCTGCGTCGTGCTCCTCAGCTCCATGCTCTCCGAGACCACGCCTGCGCGGCCAGCCCGCCTGCGTCGTGCTCCTCGGCTGCATGTTCTCCGAGACTACGCTTGCGCGGCCAGCCCGCCTGCGTCATGCTCCTCGGCTGCATGTTCTCCGAGACCACGCCTGCGCGGCCAGCCCGCCTGCGTCGTGCTCCTCGGCTCCATGCTCTCCGAGACCACGCCTGCGTGGCCAGCCCGCCTGCATCGTGCTCCTCGGCTGCATGTTCTCCGAGATCACTCCTACGTGGCCAGCCCGCTTGCGTCGTGCTCCTCGGCTCCATGCTCTCTGAGACCACGCCTACGCGGCCAGCCCGCCTGAGTCGTGCTCCTCGGCTCTGTGCTATCCGAGACCACGCCTGCGCGGCCAGCCCGCCTGCGTCGTGCTCCTTGGATGCATGTTCTCCGAGACCACGCCTGTGCGGCCAGCCCGCCTGCGTCGTGCTCCTCGGCTCCATGCTCTTCGAGACCACGCCTGCGCGGCCAGCCCGCCTGCGTCGTTCTCCTCGACTGCATGTTGTCCGAGACCACACCTGCGCGGCCAGCCCTCCTGCGTCGTGCTCCTCGGTTGCATGTTCTCCGAGACCACGCTTGCGCGGCCAGCCCGCCTACGTCGTGCTCCTCGGCTCCGTGTTCTCCAAGACCACGCCTGCATGGCCAGCCTGCCTGCGTCGTGCTCCTCGGCTCCATGCTCTCCAAGACCACGCTTGCGCGGCCAGCCCGCTTGCGTCATGCTCCTCGGCTCCATGTTCTCCGAGACCACGCCTGCGCGGCTAGCCCGCCTGCATCGTGCTCCTCGGCTCCATGCTCTCCAAGACCATGCCTGCGCGGCCAGCCCACCTGCGTCGTGCTCCTCGGCTGCATGTTCTCCGAGACCATGCCTGCGCGGCCAGCCCGCCTGCGTCGTGCTCCTCGGCTGCATGTTCTCCGAGACCACACCTGCGCGGCCAACCTGCCTGCGTCGTACCCCTCGGCTCGATGCTCTCCGAGACCATGCCTGCGCGGCCAGCCCGCCTGCGTCGTGCCCCTCGGCTGCATGTTCTCCGAGACCACGCCTACGCGGCCAGCCCGCTTGTGTCGTGCTCCTCGGCTGCATGTTCTCCGAGACCACGCCTGCGCGGCCAGCCCGCCTGCGTCGTGCTCCTCGGCTGCATGTTCTCCGAGACCACGCTTGCGCGGTCTGCCCGCCTGCATTGTGCTCCTCGGCTGCATGTTCCCCGAGACCACGCCTGCGCGGTCTGCCCGCCTGCGTCGTGCTCCTCGGCTGCATGTTCCCCGAGACCACACCTGCGGGGTCTACCCGCCTGCGTCGTGCTCCTCGGCTGCATTTTCCCCGAGACCACGCCTGCGCGGTCTGCCCGCCTGCATCGTGCTCCTCGACTGCATGTTCCCCGAGACCACACCTACGGGGTCTGCCCGCCTGCGTTGTGCTCCTCGATTGCATGTTCCCCTAGACCACACCTGCGGGGTCTACCCGCCTGCGTCGTGCTCCTCGGCTCCATGCCACCCGAGACACACTTGCGCGGTCTGCTCGCCTACGTCCTGCTCCTCGGCTGTATGTTCCCCGAGACCGCACCTGCGGGGTCTGCCCGCCTGCGTCGTGCTCCTTGGTTGCGTGTTTCCCGAGACCATGCCGGCGCAGCCTGGCCGCCATGTTCCACGATCGAAACCACGACGCTCGCTCGGGTTCCCGATTGAGTTGCACTCCTCGGCCGCACACTGCCCGGAATCACCGCTGCACGTCCTAACCCTCCTTAGCTGCTAAAACTCACACACCCCCGTCAACAGACCGGAGACCGCCCGGCAAGCATAGTTTCTCAAAGCCGAAGCCATGCCTCGGACCTCCCCTCACATCAATCGAGGCATAGCTTCCTTCGGGGGGGGGGGGAATATGATAGGGATAAAAATGGCGATCAAGTGCGTCATGACATCAGCCACCCCTGGACGGCACACTGCCACAGGGAGCGAGCATTAACACCGATTTAATGTGCACCTACGCCCACCGTACCCAGACAACCTCATCGTCTGACCCCGCACGACCGGCCGAGGCAGGGGAAGGCGTCGACTGAAGCTCACCATACCCTGCGGCAGCTCGGCCTTCCACGCAACGCCCACGGCAACGATAGACACCATCAGAGGTACGGTCCTGCTCCGGTAGGATGGCACATCAGGTAACATCAAACTTATCTATAAATACCCCCGGGCTTCAAACGAAGGGAGGGGGATATAGAAGCACCTCTTCATCTAAAACTCCACTCCACATCACTGACTTGATCGTCGGAGGGGTCGGGCCGAGCTGCCGACCCGACCTGTATGCAAGTACTAGACCGAAGCCGTCTCTCAACGGCGCCGCGGCAGAGGTTTTCTTCCAACCAGACCCCCGCAATCGGTCGCCGCAAGATCCCGAGGGATGCCGCGCCTGATCCCCGCCATTCGGACTCCTGAACCAGTCGCGTCGGCCCCGAGGCCACGGCTAAAAAAGTTGTTTATACCAACAATAGTAGTCGCTAAGTTCATCGATTCTAGGACGAAGGCACGGGCACCTGGTCCAATAAGAATGCCTTGACTCTATAATAATTATGTTTATTTAACACTGGTACAACTAATATATCATATCGTTCAATGACAAAAGAGAAAGAGTGTAGCGTCAGTATGTTTCACTAAACTATAGAATTGAGCTAGTGCTTTTACTATGATGACTCGAAACCAGGAATAGAGCTATTAACTAAAGAACGTTAGTATTGACTTGGCTGGTCTTACTACCTTTACTTGAGAACAGAGCATTTCCTAGCACAGCATTAGATTCTGCAACTTACTAGAAGGGCCTATCTTGCCTCTGCACTTATAATTAATGGTAGACCTAACTTGCCCTGCTTGCTCCTCTCTGCTAACTTCTTTCTTACTTGCTTCATTCGGTAACTATACATACCTATTGCTCATCTACGGGGTAGTAAATATGGAACCTGTCTGGTAAGAACGAGTCCTGACCCTAGTAGTATAGAAGAAATTAGTAAACTCTCCGAAAGACTTCCCTGACACCCTTAGAGCTAGAGCACCAGCCCTCACACCACAAAGCATTTGGTGTCATTCTCAAGTCGAACATTCCCACTTTCATTCTATCTTATAATATAGGAGATCATCAGTTACTAATGCGGAATATTGGTAATACCTTATTTCTTTTCTTTCGAGAAGTAGTGGCGTTGCTTGTCTGGCTTTCCAGAGTCGGGTGGTAATATAAGAATGAAGCTAGCTCCCCACACTCCATCACTTATTTTACTAAGAAGAGGGTACTACTTACCAAATACAGAATCAAACAAGTAAGTATAAGGCTATGCAGGTATCAAACTAAAGAAGAAAACCTACTCCTTTAAAAACACAGAATTCATTGAATCTTTCACGGATGCTCTATAACCATAGTAATTAATGAAATCTTTCTTGGCTGCTTATCTCTGACTTTAAAGATGGAGCACTAGGTCAGATAGGCGAAGAAAGAGGTCAATTCTCACTTATGAGTTGAGGGGTGAGTAGGAGTCAGTTTTGAAGCAAGTAACCGACCCCAAACACAGGACTCGTTCACCAGCCAAGGAACCACTAGACAAGCAGACATCTGATACTAGCAATCCTTAAAGGTGGGCTCACTTAAACTAGAGCACAAGAACTAGAGCACTTCAACTAGAGCAGAGCACAAGAACTCCACTTTCTCCTTTACCTCGCTCCTATCTAAAACTCCTCATCTCACTCTGGCTAATGATTCTCTGTAGTGCATTCTTCCTGTCTGCTTTTCTGCCTTTGTAGTATACGCTTGGCTACACTTCTAGCCTTTTTCTTATTATGGGCCTCATAACCTTGTTGTGGTCCAAAGTCGTAAACAGATTGTCCCGCAGGTAGTGGAACTGACTAATTCCTCTCCTTCCATTGGTACTGAACGAAAGCAAAGCCCACCTTAAAGCTAGCAAGAACGGAATGCAAAGCCTGCCTTCAAGCTAGCACCGAACGAAACACTAAATGAGCATATCGGGGCACTGTTATAGAGAAATGATTATTGACGTATACTGTCTAGATTCTCATAGTTAGTGCATTGAATATCAGAGACATATTCTAGAATAACATAGTTGTAACCTAACTACTAACTCTAAAGAACATTTTGTACATGGAATATCAGAGACATAGAACTTGACTGGTCCCTAATAACATAGAGAATGTCGGCACCCCGAGAGTAGCTTTAAGGAGTGAATCTAACGGAATTAGTAAAGAACCACTACTAGTTCTCTCGCCTAAGCTTGTTTGTTCCCTTGCTTGCTTACTTGTTCAATCATTTATTCTAGCTATCCACATATAGAAATAGGGTAACAACACTCTATCTACATATCGAAATAGGATAGCAACACTCCTTACTTTAAGAAAACTCAGCTAAACACCCTTCCCCTATACGAGACTATAGTCAAAGTGCTTTAAGAACATGATCTGCGCATTCTATAAGAGATGAACCTAACAGAGCATAGCTAACATGAATGGAAATTGAACGGAACTAATGCGCATATATGGAATTGAAACGGAGTTCTCCCTTATAGCTTCGCCTAAGGTTGCTTGTACTCTCCTCTCTTATTGCCTTCTTTCGCCTAAGCTTGCTTGTACTCTCTTCTCTTATTGCCTTCTTTCGCCTAAGCTTGCCTTTGACTCTCTTATTGCTTTCTTCGCTGTTGCTTCTTGTTCGAAAGCAGTCTAAAGCCTTCATTCATTCCTTCAATCGCCAGGCAACGGACAAACTCCGACTAATGACCAAGCAACGGCGGTCGAGAAGTATAAGGAGGTTCCAGTGCTTGTGTCTAAGGCGAGTCAAGTATCAAGGTGTTGGCGAAACTGGGTCTCAAGCAAGCGGGTCAGATTCAAGTGAGGAGTAAGGAGTCAGCTAAGCAGTAAGGTTTCAAGTCCAGGTCAACAGCAAGCGGGTAATCAACAAGTGGAGTTCGGGCAAGACGTTTAGCATCAGGAAAAGTGTCATAATTCTTTGTTGAGAACGATCGATGGATTCAATTCCGGCAATCCAATCTTAATGACTAACATCTACGCTCGAAAGAACAGTATATTATTCCGTATTGCAAGCCGGGCCGGGTGCTCTTAAATGAATATACATGCGCATAAGTCTCATAGAGAAATGGAATGTTGCAGTTGTGATGCAAGAGAGTAGACGAGATCAGTGAATGAAACAGAAGTAGGAGAATCCGCTGTGCCATAAAGTAAGGATCCTTATGCTCTTTTAACTCCCTTTCCTTACTTTCTATTTATGCAGGAGAATCCACTTACACAGGATAATATACTCTAGCAGGAGAAAAGAGAGGGGATGAGGTGTCTGGTACTCTCAACGTTGCGCCAGTAAGTACTATATTTCTCTTTGGCCTCCGAACTTGACTTGAGAACAGATACAGTCGGTTAAGCTATAAACCTATCTTTTCTACCCTTAACGTAGCTATAAACCTATCTATCTTTTCTACCCTTAACGTAAAGGAAGCTGTCAACCCGACCTGAAACAGATCTTTATTCTTTTATGAACCCTGACTCTTGATACTTTACCGACCCAGAGCTAACAGATGAAACAGGACTACTCTAATACTTTGAACCGCTCCTGCCGCGCAACGACTGTTTAGTTATGACTTTCCTTTTAGTATTAGCTTGTCCGGAGTTGATAGTTGACCTGACCACGATAGATGAGAAATTGGATAGCAAAACACAGGACTTGCTTCAGTGCGAAAGGAAGCAGCAGATGTAGGATCAGGTAAGTAAGCATCATAAGGGGATAAGAAGCTTTGGAAGCAGATCCCTATTGATCAGGATCAGGTCAAATAGAAGACAACACCTAATAAGATTCAAAAGATAGGTAAGCTGTGTCTTTACAAGTATCTATCCCAGGACCATGTGCTCAACAATTCCATTCTTCAATAACAGAGCACTATCTTCAATTCCAGCAATCCGATCTGAAGCTAAAGCAGTTTCAAACTAAGCAACGAGCGGTTCTAAAAGGATCGTTTTTTGGGGTCGATAAAACCTCTTGCTCTGGTTGGTACCATCACTTCTTTTCTAAAGATTAGAGGCATAAGGCATAAAGAAACAATGAATGGGTGGTGCAGCTGGATTTCTTACAAACATAATGAAGATATAGGTCGGGGCGCTAAGAGAATAGTGAGTTTAGTTGAAAAAGGGAGGAGAGATCGTTCAAGCTTATTATAGACTGAAATAAACCCCTGTGTGGGCAAGCTTCTATAAGATTTCATAATCAATGAGAAAATCCAGAATTAGTATAATGATAATGCAAACTATATCTTTTATTTAATGCAACCAGGTAGTTAGTTAACTTAAATGAGAAAAGGAAGAATCGAATTGGTGCTAAAGATAGTATGGTTGTTTCTCTATTAATACAAGCAGGTGGACTACAGGAATGAGTTTAGTAAGGGAAGGCTAATAGCCGGCGTAGTAAAGCAAATACAGATGTTATATCTAAATAGTCAGAGTCAAAGAGGAACATAGTAATCAAAGTCAGCAGTGCCAGGTTGTAATCAAGAGATAGGGAATCGAGCTACAGCTGATGAGACTGACATCACTGGTAGAGAGAATCGACTATTATCTAATCAAAGTATGAGTGCGGGAACTCTAGGCTTAGCACCTTAAGTCTTTAGCTACTGACTTTCTTTCTGTAACTTACGATCCGGATCTTGCCCCTACTGACTATGTCTTTGCCCCTTAGTTTTCGTTCTCAATGCCGCGTCTATCAGCCTATCGAGACTGTCAAACCAAAAGCCTTACTTTATGCCCAAGCCCTATTTGTGGTTGCGCCTCAATCTGACTTTTCCGTCTATCAGTACGTCCCTCTCGCCTTCCATTCAGTATTGAAACACTCTATTATTATTACGGTTTACTTGTATTGATGCCAATTCTTCTTTTCATTTAGAATAATGATTCCGCTTACTTATATTGAGATGTCTTTCTGGGTTTTATCATACGTTCATTTCTCTTCTATTTCTTAGTGGTTTCCACTTCTATTAGATGGCACCTGGTTTTGTTTTATATACCTTGCTAACAGGAGTCAATACACCGGTGTAGGATGCTAGGAGACATAATCAGAATTTCACTACCATTAATCAGACTTACTACCCTAGACGGGGAACCAACCTACTGCTATCAGATCCAACAAGCAGCCGGCAACTGGGAAACCCACTAATGACTTTGCTTCCCTAGCTCTCAAACTAGCATTTCTGCCTTGTATTCTTGCTTATATGAGTTTGCCTCTTCCGCTCTTAACTATAATAATCAATACAAGAATCAGAGTTTATACACCACATTGGAATCACCATCCCATACAAGAGCTGAACTAGTACTTCTAATCCTCTTACTTATAGATATAATACAGAAAATAACTACAGCTTCTAAGATGGAAAGGGGAGACAGGCCTATAGAGTTAGTGGTTTCATTCTGATATAGTCGTAAGGTGAAGTCTCATCGCGATGTCAGTTCCATTCCCATTAGCGAAGGAATCAGATTTAGATGCTAGGTTATAAGACCTATAAACGCGCTTTAGAGCAAGAAAGGTAGACTAGAACAAGAGCTAAGGAGTTTTTAGATCGGTAGTTCCAGAGCAAATAGCAAGTAAGGAGCCCTACCCGAACAAGCAAGCATGCCAGGAAGGAGTTGTGGAACGAAAGGAAAGATAGTCAGAGCTATGGTCCCCGGTAAGCAAGTCTCTTTAGACAGTTAGTTAGTCTGATTCTTTTATTGGGTTTCTCATTCCCTAGGGGGGATCAGGATCAGTAATACAAGAATAAAAGCCAGGGAAATAGTACTGGACTTAACTTCAAGTGGGTGGGCTCGTAGTAACAGTTCAGTCAGAATCCAAGCAAGGGGTGGTGTTTGCTCTATCATATAGAGAGAAAGATACAATGGCAGTAGCAAAATAATTAAAGAGAAAGATACAATGGCAGTAGCAAGATAATTAAATGGAGTAAGGTAAGCCCGATAGTTAGTAAAAGAAGACTCAAAGCCAGTAGAGCAAGCCTGGAGCTGTTACACATATTAGAAGTATAGTGGATTTCCTTATTATAGATTAGAAGCACTAGTGACAGAATGAAAGCGCTATCAATACAGAAAGCAAGTAAGGGAAGCTAACAAAGTGCGCATCCCGTGCCTTACTTATGTTACGCTCATTCTTAACTACCCTTTATAATTCTGAAACTCATTGGTCAAATCTAGCGCATAAGAGTCTTTGTGTTAGTCGGATTCCTCATGAAAAAGTATTGTTTGCTGGGATTTCAGCCTTAGACTACTTTCTGTCATTCCTATAGTTGGGTTTGATTCGTTAGGGTAGTTGTTTTAGTATAGTGAATCATAGTTGCATCTTATAGTTAGTAATTGGATTCTATACTGGTCTGTTATTCAAGTCTAATAGATATAGCAAATGGAATATGAAAACACACATATCAATATAATCAATATAGGTATCCTTCTAGAACAAGAGGGCATAGGATCTCACTAATTAGTATCAAAATGGGACGGGTGTTTCTCATTCTGGAATTTCAAATAAAGAAAGAAACTAGTACTTCTCATCATTAAGCTGGGACTCCGCTTTTGACTCTTATGCTCCTTACATGACGGGAATCGAACTGCATATCCTACCGGGCTGACTATCCATACTTTTTGCTTCTCCTACGAGCCTTTCTTTGCTTAGTGTAAGTCTGCATTGCCTGCCTATGAGCCTACCTCCCCTGATGCTAAGCCTTACTATCTATCCAATGAGCCTTACTTCACTTTATCTCGTTCGGTTACTACTTACTTTGACTCTTACTTGCTAGTTGCAAACTCAAATAGCGCACAAGGAAGACTTTCTATTAGAATATAGAATAGAACAGTGCGCCAACGACTTGAACTAGAAAAGAGGAATGTGGCTACCGCCTAAAATGTAGTTCTTAGTTATACACCTAACTTGTTTATGTAATTATGAAACGTGTTCTTATATTCATTCCTCCGTTCACTTAGTTTAATTAAATGCTTTCCGAGCAGAGATGTAGGTTCGGGCAAGTCATAATTCCACTCTGTATTAGCAGAACTCCCAATGAGCGGGGGCGGGGAGAGTCGAACTCAGTAGTATGGTTATTTCCATAAGAATAAAGAAAGAAACTCTAAAGTAGTAAAGGTAAGAGCACTTAGCTAGTTACTAACCTAAGTCAGAATTCCAGAGAGTGGTTTCTGTTTAGGGTGGCGGGGGAACTTGTTAAGAAACTAGCTCATTAGTATAAGAATGATTAAATAGATCAATCAGATGGGAAGGAAGGATTTCCCTATGTATTACAAGAATAAGGAGCACGAATAGGTAATATTGAGACTAATATCCATTGTTTTCATAATTCAAATCAGACAGAATAAAGAAGAAAGTCCCGATCTAACACATCCTAACCACTAACCACCAAACTGACATTGCTTGTCCTTGACTCTATCGCTACTGACTTTGATTCTATCTTTGCTATCTGCAATGCCTCCTATGTTTATACATCAATGCCTGCTATGACCGAGAGAGAGGCTGACTTGACTTGCTTTGATCCTATAGTTGTGTAGCTTCAATGCCTATGTTAGAGTATGTCTTTACTGCCCCTTAGCTTGACACTGCTCTATCAAAGTATGCCTTTCCTGTATTTCATGATATAGCGTATATAATAAGCAAGAGAATCAAACTCTCAATATGGAAATCCACTAAGTAGTCAAAAAATAGCTATTCCTATTGTAGAGGGCCAATGATACACTGGACTGGATCGGAATAAGTCATTTCAAAATTGAACTAAGTAGTATCAGATTGAAGCTCAGTAGGCTAGGCGTTAACCTACAAACTAGGAACTCCACTAACTACTGGTAACAAGACGATAACTCAACACTCGGGAATTAACTACTTCTCGCCCGACCGACCCTAGTGCTATTTATCACCAACAGGACGGAGCCCATTTGTGGAAAGTTAAGTAGTAACATCCAACTTAGACTATTTCTTGAAAGTAGGAAAGTGAGATCGAAACACGGAATTCAGGATACCTGCCATTAAACACATAAGTCAGGATACATAGGATAGCTCATAAAGAAATTCAATAAGAAAGAAGAATGCACTTGAGAGGTAGCCACAAAGCCTTACTAGCCGGGTAGTCGATCTTACTCTTGACTTTAACTATACCTCCCCTAGCTTTCAAACTAACAACCTTCTGTATCTTTACTTCAAAGCTGATTCCTATACACAAATAAGAATGGGGCTACTGCCAACAATGCTTTAGCTAATAACTAGGGAAACTGACTATAAGGGCTACTTCTTCTCAGAATAGTTCTTATAATGAAGCTATTGGCAAATAGACTGACTATCCATAACTTCTTTAACCGCTGATACGGAACCGTGATATACTGTCCTTAGCCTCGCACTACGGCTTATAGGAGTCCCTTAGCCTCACACTACTGCTTAGCGGACTAGAACAACACCCTGCCAATCAGACTGAAACTACTAGAAATCAGAATCCACCATAGAGGTATTAAAATAGAACGACTACCGGAAAGAGTGGACCTTGGGAATCTGAGAATGCATCCACCCCTTTGTAGGCTTTGACTCAGAACTCAGCCTTCACTACCACCTAAGAGATGCAACTAGTAAAAGCGATACTGAAACGGAGTGAGCCAACCTCCCAATGTAGGTACTGTCTTTGATTCCCATACAACTAACTATGGGTCTGCCACTAACGTCTCTCGTTCTTTAACTAATGGTCTCGAGCCTTGCTTCTGGGGTCTATCTTTGCTTGGTTTCAACCTATAACTAAAGCCTCCTCAGGAGGGTAATCATACTAATACTAATAGGAACTACGAGCAAACAGCCTTTCACTATACGGGCAATTCCTGATCTAGCATCCTTTTCTTTATTACTATCCGATGCATACTCACTCCATGCTTACCCATATTACTATACTTATTCAGAAATGGATTAGACTTGACTAACAGGAACCCCGGCTTACTCCACTGATACCAATACTGAAACTCGGAACTAGGGTTGGCACTACTGCCTAGCCTACCCTAAATAGGACTTCTCGGGCTTTGAGCTTACCACTCCTAGTTAGCAGTCTCATACTTAGTTAGCAGTCTCATACTTATTACTTGCATTCCCTATTCTTATTCCCATTTTGTCTGGGCGGGGCTTCATTCTTTTATTTACACTTTGATTCTTGTGTTGCTGAGTAGGTACCCTCAGAAGTCAACCTTACCCTTGCACTAAAGGCTAAGCTTGGCTGCATTCTTATTAGTTTCATTCGAAGACTCCTTATTCCTAGGTTATTGCTAAAATTCTTTATTCCTTGTAGCATTCTTAGACCCTGATATTGGTCTTCGGAACTAACCCGAAGCTGTAAAAGATCTATGCATTGACTCGTTGTGTGTTTTCATTCTTTTACTCACTTGTGCAATTCTGAAAACGGACCTTACAAAACTACACACACCCAACATTCTGACCTTATTGGGGAATTCTTTGTTTCCCATATAACAAACTCATACTAAAAAAGCAAAGAATAGAACTCGTATTATGGTTTCATAGTACGGTGCCCATAATCCTGTCTTTATTAAGGTTGAGGTAGGAGAGCTGTTCTATAGCCTTCTTGTCTTTATTAAGGTAGGAGCTGTTCCAGAGCCTTCTTGTCTTTATTAAGGTAGGAGCTGTTCTAGAGCCCTCTTGCTAGCAACTCTCACTTTTGAAGAATGAAATTCGACTCTTCTTCATTGGCTCTACATTATCTTATTTCTTTATTTGCTTGTGCAAACATTCTCTTATACAATATCTCATTGTCATATACAAAAAAAGCGAAAGAAAACTCTTATTTCTCATGTACCAACTCAGTACACAAACAGTAGGGAAAATATATATATAAATATCTGTTCTTATATAGGAAAACAGATTAATTAGTTGTTGAATCCCCTTAAAGTAGTAGAGTAGTAAAGAGTCCAGAGCAATAGAGAAACCTACCAGAGCAATAGAGAAACCTACTACAGCATTAGAATAACGTACCAGAGCAATGCTTGAAAACTCACTATCCCCGCCCCTTAGTCATAGCTAGCAACAAAGCCCAAGAAAAGCTCCTTCTTATTATGGGTTCACGTTGTACTTAGTTAGTATATGCTTGCTTGGTACTTTCCTAGTATAGTAGAGTGGAGTTGCTTGTTTACTTCTAGAACTTGTATTCAATAATCATAAGATTCGGTAACGCTCTCTTCAAGTAACGGTAAAACATAAGTGAGTTTTTTAGTTACTGTCATATCTTGGATGCTATTATATAGAAACTCATTCACATGAATATACTGTGCCTAGCATATAATATATTCTTATTACCCATTAGATACAATACTTCCCTTAATCCAATCAGATCATATACATGAGATTTGGAATCCAATCGGATCATATACATTTTTGCCCAACTAACTCCGGCTCTTACTTATTCCACGCGAGATAAGTCTTCGTTGGTGCCTGTATTCCCTGTATTCCCATTCATCTTGATTTGGAAAGTTGCATAAAGGTACCTAGGTTAGTGGCACTGAGCTCCAACACCCGTAAATATGTATAAGTAAGGGCCAAGTAGCCCAGTTATCCCCCATTTTCTTTTGATTTCCACACATTGCTCATCTTCACAACTCAGCTCCGCCTTTACTAATGGGCATTCCTCCTATATTGGGGTGGGTACATACATATCTTTCATTCATAGGTCTCCCAATTTCTCTCTTTTTTTTAAGATGTTGTCCACGTGCACTAGGTGTAGGTATCCATTCTCTAATCCGCGTATCTGCTCTTTACTTAAGTAAGGGTAAAGGTATAATAGCAAATTCCATCATGGAGAATACATTAGCCAAAACTCTTTGTTCTTGTCTCCTACCAAAACCTTTTTCTTGTTGAATACTAATTAGCATCTAAGTCACTCTTTTTCTCGACTTCTTTTCCTCAAGGACCATTGGGCATACAACACTTGTTTGAATTATGAATACCTTCTCCTTTCCTTAAGCAGGTCCTCTATTTCCATTTCTGAATTGTTGATCTCTTTTCCCTTTCTCTCCGGGCACGGTTGGCTCGGTTCAATGTAAACCACCTCCTTTATTTCATAAGATTGGATATCTCTTTTCTCTTATGGAGATCTCTTCTTTTATTATCAAACTCTTTCTAGTTTGTCTTTCCGATTCTACTCAATTCATCTTCCATCTTCTTTGTATACAACTGAATAGAATAGCAATGATTCTTACCTAGAGTCAATCCTCAAACTCCATGTGAAATCTCAATCGCAATAATATCTCTTGCTAGGGTCCCGGCTTCGTTATCCTCTTCGGTATCAAGTTGGTAATCATTACTCTTGGTACATTCTGTTCCTTGTATCATATCAAAAGTACTCTGTATCCAATCTCCACAGCAGGCAATCTCGAACCCGTAATAGAGTTAGTGTTGTCCGAAGCGGAAGTCGATGCCTCAACATTTCCCTGAGGGGTTCATCGGCTGCCACATTCCATAGAGAAAAAACAGATCAACATGGTTATGCGCGCTTGTGAAATCATTCTTTCTTTCACTTTTACAAATCTATGTTTAGTACTGAATTAGATGAACATATTCAACATGAGCGCTTTTGGGGTGAATTCTAACAAGTGTGATTAAAGCAACGTTCTGGATCATCATAGACTTTCTACCAATCGTCTAGTTTCTTTCACTTTGAGACCTTTCTTCTTAGGATTCTTTCTATGGGTTCCCCTTGTTGATACAATTTCCCTGATTGATTCTAAGGTGCCCCATACTACAAATTGGTTTTGGTCCTCCTTTCATCAATATTGGCATATAGTTCCCCACGCTTTATTTATGAAAGTATACGTTCTGTTGAGCTCCTTCTCATACCTTACTCAACTACTAAATATGCTTATAGGCACCGAAACCCTATATGTGTACCTAAGGAATTGTGCAATATGCCTACATGGTAATGATGTCTTCCTTCCCCATGTGACTTAAGGAATTGTGCAATATGCCTACATAGTGATGATGTCCTCCTTCTCCATGCTGTTCTCTTGCAAAACAATGATAGAAATACAATCATTGCTTAAGAAATTCATAATAGTGTTTATAGGAGCAATATCATTTCTAGCATTCCTTTCTGCTCTGCTCGACTCAATATAACTTCTATCATTCCCTTCTGCTCGACTCAATATAACTTCTATCATTCCTTTCCTTTCTGCTCGACTCAATGTTACTAGAATGAATTGGATTCTATTGTAATCTTCTTTGTTGTAAATGAATCTTATTCTATTGTAATCTTTCTTGAGAGTAGATGATAGCTAGATGAATGCTGATTGCTTGCTCGGCTCCCTTCCTTCTCTTTTTCTATTGTTGTAGGGAATGGAGTAAGGTAGCTTAACCCGAACGGAATGACCGAGTCAAAGCGGTTTTTCTGCTTCTATACTTTGACTGTCTTCGCCCCTCTCCTTATCAATATCAATCGTAGCTCCTTTGTTCGTCTCCTCTTATGAATACATACCTCTTTAACTCCTCCGAATTGAACTATTACCTCTTGACCTCCCATAATGAGTAGTGAAATGTGCTATTGCGTAACTACCCCTATGGCAAAAAACACTTCTTGAAACAAGCTGTAGTTACTTGTCTGCTTGCTTCAGCTTCTGCCCTAACGGAACCCTTACTTTCGCCTCGCTTACTTATACTTACTTGTTTTATTAATGACTTTTTCTATTAGGCATCGGCATTCAGATCTTTTTCTTTTACTTGTTCGTCTTGCCCGAACTCGACTTGAATGAAGGGAACTTTTGCCTTAACCTTGATACTTTCCTCTCACAACAGATGATCCTACTCTATCAGTAGCTTCTGCGGATTCTGGAATTGACCTCGAACTTATTCTTCTCTCGTAGCCAATACTAGATTATCTTCGGCTTCTACATAATAATAAACTCTAACTTCGATTTCTGAACCAAGATGATGGTCTTCCTTCTAACCCAAGAGATTGTTTACGCCTTAACCTTTGTACCGCGCGCACCTTTACCTTTCCTTTCTAACTATCCCCATTCTATACTACAACACAATAAACTCCACTTTAAGAACCTGACTCACTATATACAACTGGAAGATGTCGTTCCATTACGTGGGTATTATTAAAGAGATTCTATTCGAGATACAGTAAAAGTAGAACTCTCTCTCCTTGATGAACCAACAACACCACTGTAAACCTGAATTTATGTCCCACTGACTAGATACTTTGACTTTAGCCTTCTTCTCGGCTCGGCTGATTATCTCGTAGACAACAAACAGAGGTAAAGCCAATAAAGGAAGGGAAAGCCCGGAACTATGCTTGTAGGGGAAAGCCTATAACGAAACTTCACTACAACACTGTTAGGAACTCGATTACCTGGAGCTACAGCGGTGACACGACTTGGATCACTTAGCGCATTTATGGAGTTGGTATGGAAAGAGGGATATTTGCTATTAACAGAGTAAGACAGAGCTTCAACAATGATAAATAAGGGTATTTGCCATTAGCTACATTGAACAGAGGTCTTACCACTACAAAGAAAGATTCAGTTCCAGGCCTTATCTTAACCTTAATGCTTGGGCCACAATGTGTAAGTAGCATATGATAGAATTTAGTAAACAAACACAGCTTACTCAAAACAAAGCGTTAGCACCCTCTCTGCCAAGCCAACATTCATTTCTCTCTCTTACCGTTTAGGAATTGACACTCCCTTCCCAAACCTAGCTGTCCAGAGATGCTTCACCGCTTAACCTAGACTCGCAACCGGATACTGATTGACCTCGACTTGAAGTTATTAATTTCTTTGAATCTCCTTTTTTGTATACTTAGGATAGAATGAAGTCAAGTGTCGAACAGTCTAGTCTAAGGCTTCTAAAACTAGTCCTTCTTCCGAAACTCATCCTACTGTCGCTCGAGTCAACAACACTAGCACCTCTGTCTCTCCTCTCCATGAAGTCAAGCCAACAAACACGGATGAAACATTATAACTCGTTATGAGCAAGTCCTTTATTTGGCCCCATTAACAACAAGAACATTACCGAGTTTATATATTCAACACCCTTTGCAATCTCTCTTGCACTCGAAACTAAAGTCATGGAATACATTTATTGCTTAGCGCCTGTTCCGAGGTACGCCCACAGCTGAAAATCCGATAACTGGAATAGGCCGACAAGGAGCTATAGGAACTCCACGACTATTGGGTGCTAACAGGACCTGCAGATTCTTTAGCATCAGAGATAAAGCTCTATATTCTTTACCTACCGAAGATCAGTATTCCTTACCTTCACCTTATCCCGTATCTGCTAGTCATAGGTGCCCAGCAAGCCAATCACGTGAGTGATGGCACGTGTGACTTGATACAGAATCTTTTTGCTTATTATATTTTGGCGTATATCACTTTATAACTATTGCATATGTGCATATATATATTGTGATGTCCTTGGATTTGTGCAATGGGAATCGGATCGTGATGAGATCACGATAATAAGATTGATTCACCTTTAAACACATATCCTAAATAATCCCGGTCATAGGTTACTCGAGAGGGACATCGTGATAACCGGATAGACTGGTGTGCTATATACCCGTCCATATGATGGATGCAGCTGGTCTCATAGCTGCTCATGTAGGGACACTAGAGATACAGTACAGGTGCTCATTGGAGAATGAGTTCACTGATTGATCCGCTTACGGAATGCTAGATAGTTGATGATGCCTTATTGTCAAACAGCGATTCCGTAGTCCTAGTGGTGTATCTAGTCCTTAGACTTGAGACACCAAGGATGTCCTGTATGAGTGCTCCACTCTTTGATACCAGACTTATAGGTTTGGTTGTCCCAGATCTAGTACAGCTGGTCATTGGGAGTGGTAGTCGACCTTACGAGGGCTATTGAGTGTCGATAGAGGATCATCCACTCTCGGCATCATGAGAGAAATATCTCATGTGTTCTTGCTCAGACAAATCCCTAGCCAGGGTCATTCGGGTTGAGAGAGAAAGAGTTCTCCGGGAGAATCTGATTAGAGCGAGACTCAAGTAGAAACCGTATGGGTCTGACAACACCATGCTCGATATACGGTCTTTAGGATATTAGATGGATGAGGGACTATAGGTACACGGTAACCGAGGATAGACAGGTCCAATGGTTTGGATTCCCTTGTATCGTCTGGGGACTACGGCGTAGTGGCCTAGTACTTCCGTAGTCGATGAGTCAAGTGAATTATTACAGAGATAATAATTCACTGAGTTAGAAGGAGTTCTGACAAGTATGACTCATGGCCAGTTCGATATTGGGCCTAGACGGTCACACACATATGGTAGGCATTGCTATGAGTAGAGGTTCAGATATGAGATATCCGACGGAGCCCTTGTCTTATTGGATGCAGATCCAATACCCACTAGGGGAGGACCTATTAGGGTTTGATAGGGGATCTCTATAAATAGGAGGGATTCAGAGCCTCATAAGCTAGAGTCTTTGCTTGCCTTTCCTATTCTCCTCTCCCTCTCCACCTCGGAGCAGGCCTGGAGTTTTGAGGAGCGTCGTCGCAACCCTACTGTGTGGATCACCACTAGAGAGGAGGACGCTTGACCTCCTTCACCCACTCCTAAGGATCTACAGGGATATACGATCTCCCTAGGTAACACAATCTACTCTATACGCAGTTTTAAGTTTCGCGGATTTTGCGCACCAATCTTCGCACGACGACGAACATCTCTTTGGGAATCGGGGATTTTGTTTTCTTGTTCTTCCGCTGCGCATATGATGTCGCCCCCAAGATTTCCCAACAGTATCTTAACTTGACACTCCGGATACAGGCTAATGATTCTACTCTTGTTTCGGCGCAAGTATCTTCTCTTTATTCTCTACTCCTGCTGATGCCCCAACTCTATTTGTTCTATCAACTCCAAAACGATATTTGTTCTATGAATTTACCTATCTTATAATAGGCAATCTTCAATCAAGACACGAATTGCCTTAACCGATTAACTACTGTTGGCCAATATGAGTTTTGTCCATAAGATCAGAAGCTATTACTGGCTTTGATGCACTACACTACCCTAAGTCAATCAGTCTCATCCTATTCCTATCCTAGCAAAGTCCATTAAGTAGATATAAGTTCTGCGCTAACAGCCAGTTTTCGAATGATTTGTTGAGTTCCTATCTTCATCGTCTTCCAGTATAGAATCTGCAGTGCTAGTCAAGTCTGGGTTTAGAGCATAATCTTAATAAAGTGCTTCTTCAGCGCAGGTGTAGTCTGAAGTAAGTCTACTTTCGGTTTCGAGGTGCCTATATCTAGCTTACTCTTGGGTCGGGGAAGCATATTCCTATTTCTCAGAAGCAAGGGATTCCGTTTCATTCTTTGTTGCAAGCCGGTAGGTCGGAAATAAATCTATTACATGCTATTATGAGAGACTATGCAATCAGATCTTGTGAACATGCTTAGGAACCAGCAGAAGATAAGAAAGAAGGGTTTTGTTCAAAGGCCAGGTCCTCCCTATTAAGGATATTCAACAGGAAAGGGTGCCGACATGAGTGATTGAAGTTGAACTCGCTAATCTAATGTACCACTTACAAATTACTTGAATCCAGCTTACCAAGCAATTCTCTCGTAGACAACACTAGCACCGAACCTAGACTTATAAGAACAGATGTGCTTACTGCTGATTGACTTAAGGGCAAAAAAGAGCAGGACTAGAATCTCTCTCTCATCTTGCAACAAGGGATGGTGCCTAGACTATTGAGAACCTGTCTGGGGTGGTCAATAAAGTCAACTATACAAAAGATTTAGCTGTGCGAAGAAAGTCAACTATAGAAGAAGTAGAAGAAGGAGTGAGACAGGAAACTGCAGTGATAGTTTAGTCTACAGGACAGGTTAAGAAGAAAGAGGTGTTGACAGTTGCCAGAGGTAGATGCAATGGATAACCGCCAAGCAAGGGTTTGTTTACTTTACTTCATACAGGACAGACCCTGACTTAAGTGCTAGTGTTGTCGGTGAATAACTCAAATCATTCCATTAAAGGGTACGGGTACTACTTGAATTCATACTTATCATACAAATACAGTACTGGTCTTCTACTCTGATCAGATAAAAATCACTACTAACAAGAGTGGAGCTACTGCTTCTTTAACTCGCTACTCGGTACTAATACAGTAGTTGCCTGGACTACTACTTAAGGATCAGAGTTTTACTAAACTTATTCTAGAGGGAGATTCGAATTGGTCACTGTTTCTAGGTAATTCAATTAGTAGGCGTCAATGCACTAGTAAAGTAATGAATTCTTTGCTGTTGACTACATAGAGGTAGGTTCGGGTTGACAGTTCAAGTGAAGTTGCGAGGGTTGGTTAGTTGAACTAGGAAGAGATCCAAGTGCTTTATTCGGGTTTCTCTTTTCACTTAAATGTGAGTTGGGGCATGGCAGATTGCCTAGTTGCTAAAGCGCGGAGTCAAAGATTTACTTGTTGCGGCGGTAGCTAAGCGTTGACTACCCGATGGTATTGAAATCAAGAATGGAGTTGAGAGTGAGCAGTAATTAAGGGCACAAGACTCAAGAACCATAACAGTACTATGGGTTGGTTTCCTGGACTATAAGTAGACTCATCGACAACTATAGCAGCAGTGGATTCCAAGTAAGGATCTTAAGCAGTGCAGTGTGGTATGCTAGGTAGAGTGGAATGGGAAGTCAAGTCACCAAAACCCAGAGTTGAATCAAAGAGAGAGGCCAGGACAGGCTCTATATTTACTACCCAGAGTGAAATCAACTTTAGCCAATGGTAACTTAGGCCGACTGTCACACGCTAAAGAATAAAGTCCGGGTTGAAAGCTTTATAGTAAGGCTCGGAGTCAGAGTGAAAACACTAAGGGAGGAATCAATTGCAGGGGAGATACCAGTTCATCTCCTATAACTTCCCTTAATAGCTAGACAAAGACACTTTAGTAGCGAGATTTCTCTACTTTCAAATCATTCTTTACTTAATTAAACTCCCCTACTTACTATATGAGAACTGATGATTACTTAATGAAACTCTAGTTACTCTCTGAGTTTAGAGTTTCCTCTGTGGTGGATCTAGCTAGTTTAGTCGAGGCTAGGTTGCGAGTTAACGCCCAACTACTGTTGAATAACAAGTTAACGCCCAACTACTGTTGAATAAGAAATGACATATAAATTGATTCTAGTTTACAGCCCCGTATTGTATAGAATTGCCAGATGGAATACCACTCAACTCTTAATCCGGTGTTGCAGGATCATAAGATGCTCGAGGAAAGGAGAGTTCTGGGAAAGAAATGAGTATTGGATGGGCAGTAGAAAAAGAATGAACTAAAGCAAGGGCAAGAGCCAGGCATAATAATTGCTATATATTAAGAATTAAGTAATCAATAAGATCGGTAGGTAGGCTGGTAGGCAAGGGCAAGTCAACAAATATGGAATTGATTGAACAACTGGTCATGTTTTTCACAGCTATGGAAGGTAGAAAACTAAAGATATAAAGTAGAGTATAGTAATGAAACTACCTATAAGAATGATACCACCCTATCCGAGTCAGAGGCAATCCTCTTTCCAATCCCCCGGTCAACAACTATTGTCTACAAATACTTATGAAAAAGGGCTGGGCCACTGGTTGGGCAAGGGTAAAACAACACCTCTCCTCTGGAAACTGGCAAGTCAGAATCAAACTACTACTTATCAGAATGAAGCAACTGACAAAAAAGAAGAAAAAGAATCAGTCTTGTTACACGCCTAAGTACAATAGATATAGGTTACACGCCTAAGTACAATAGATATGGGAACTCTGATACGGGGAACTAACCATGCGATGCGCTCTCCACTCCACTTCTAAAGTCAAAATGAAACAAGTAAGTACACCAGCCTAGTACAAGTAAGTCCACTACCCAACCAAGTAAGGAACAAAGTCAGTAAACCAGATCAGTGCAGTTCACCAAAACCCGGCTTTTTTTGTTGCACCCTGATTTCCCCTAATAGACCGAGAAAATTGACTTCGTTTTTCCGTTTTTCCCGTCTTTTTTCGTTGCAACCAAGTTTTCCTTCCTGAGTTACCTTATTAGATTTCCAATTTGACGTTTTCCCGAGAAAAAAGGTAGCAAAGCCATTTCCACTAATAGACCGATCCATTTATCTTACATTTTCACGTTTTCCCGTGCAACAACGCTGCCGCGTCAGCGAACACAGGACTCCGTAACAACTGACGCACAACTACTCCTATGGTCGTAGTTGCTTGTCGACTTGCCTGATAGCAATTCCAGACTTCAGTACTTATCATAGGGTGGTTAAATTCTGTAATTCCTACTTCTGAGCTTGCTGGCTCCTTAGTAACTTCATTCTGACTTCAAGCAATAACTCTTCTCTTTCTTCTCTTGCCCACCTCTCTTTATGACTTTATTGCCCGACCTAAACTCTAAAGTCACTTATTGTCTACCTTGCCCACTTCGACTCTGTCAACAAAGAAGGATGAAACTGGGAATGAAACTGACAAGTAGGAATACCTGCTCAATAGATCTCATTTCTATCTTCTATTAGTCCACTCGATCAGAGGTTGGAAAAGGATCTGAACCAGGACTTGCGCTATAGTAAAGTCATAATTGTCATATATCTCTTATGGAGCACTTGTTAGAGAATATGGTAACCAACTGTGTGCTCTTAAGAAGGTAACCAACCTAGTATCAGGTAACACTTCCCTAGCCCAGTATCAGGTCACACTTCGTAGAAGAAGAAAACTCAGAATACAGAATGAAATGCACAAGTCGCCTTGCTGGTTTGCTCTTAACCTGCTATGTACTCAACAATTCCATTCGAACTTTCCTGTTGAATTCGAATTCTTAGAAGTGACTTCACAATGGTAAGTATTAGAATGAATAATGATGTAGCAAGTAAGTATTAGTAAGTCGAATAATAATAAATAAAGGATCTGAAACTCCTAATACATACTTTTTGAGACTATGAATGCGCTAGTCCGCTGTTAAGGTATTCAATAGTTACTACATAGGAGTTATAGGAGTTAATAGAATCGTATTCGCCCGTCTTCATTGGCTTGGCAGTTAAGAGTTAGAGTTGGAGCAGTATCCGTATACTGATTCTGTGGCTTGTTCCCTTGCTTAAGGAAAATAATCAATATTGGGCATCCTCATCCTCAATGAACTCACTTTTACCACTACTAGGTCAAGCACCGACATCGAACCCGCTTGCGGCGAGCAGAACAGAACTAGAACTTTGATTTAGTACTTGGAAGGCGGGACAAACAAGGGAAGGCGGCACAAACACCTATTCTTCTCTAATTACTGTATCCATATGAGACTCCACTCCATGAGCTTCTTTCGCACCCCGACCCGAGTTGCTTCTTTAAAATCATTAAGCTATCTTGAGTTCTGGAACTTATTCACAAACTAAACACTTATTGTCCTCCTATATGTCCAGATTTCTTTGAGTCCGCCGTTCGCCCTATTGCTCTTGAGCCTGAAAGCAATGCAGTGTCTGTTTACTCTCTGACATTGGTTGTGCACTCTCTTCTGGCTTAGCTATCATACGAAAGATCAGAAGCGGGGCCAAGCGTATACTAGTAAAGGAGTCCGGAGTGAAAGAAAGGAGTCTACAAAGTATTAAACCACGACTAATCAGAATAAGGGATCTACTAACCGGTCTTCTTTCTACTTTAATACAAAGAAAGGGATCCCCACTGCAAGCCTGTATTCGTTGCTTGTCCGCTAGTCTCTGAAATGACTTATTGGCTCGGTGTTGCCTTCGAAGCTCCTTAAGCTAGTGTTCGGCAGTGAACCTAGTACTTGTTGCATTCTGTGACTAATGAGTGAAAGAGAGCATGATGGATATGAAGCCGGGGCATCCGTAATCTTTGTGCCTCCTATCAAACAGAAAAGGTGTTCTTTCTCACAGCATAGGGCATTTAGGATATTCCAATGAGAAAATAGAGAAAAGTACTCGAGTAGAGGAGCAAGAGAGGTCTACTACCAACACAGTAGAAGTGAAGTATAAGAAAACATAGGAGAACTTTGACTATCCTCTCATATAGGAAAACTGATTCCACTGGGGATTGAGCTAGGGGTGTAATAGAATAATACGGTTACTGCCCATGTGCCCTCTCTCTCTCAACGAAAACTTTACTTGTTATTTGAGTTCCCCAACACAGGACTCCTTGTATGATTCATTTCCGACCTCGTTAAGGACAGAGGCAGATGTTTTACTTGCGGAGGCGGAGGGGATTCCAATCAGATAGATAAGGTAAGTCAGCAAGAGAAGAGGAGAGGGAGATGAGCCAGCAGCTTGTTGAAAGAAGTTAATAGGAGCCGAGCCTCATTCAGTTAGCAGAGATTCCATAGTATCTAGAGATTCAATCGTATATGAGAGAATTCCACTCATAAGTAAGCAAAAGGGAAGCCCTAAGTTATTAGTAAGTAAGCAGTAAGCCCTAAGTGTTGAGTCAGCCCTAAGTTCAAAGGTAAGAATTCTACTCGTAGGAGCCAAGCAGATGCAAGCGGTAAGGGAGTTCATTCAGCAAGTAAGAAGGGCGAGCTACTAGAGAGGATCCAATGAAGCAAGTCAGAGTTGCACTCAGTAGTCAAAGCACCCGAAACAAGACTGGAAGTGAAGAAGTTCAGAGCAGCATCTCCGCGCTGGTTGCCTCTTGTAGGGTGTTCTTTCACAGGGTGATTGCGGCTTTATCAAACTCTCTGATGCACTCAAGATGAAAGTCATTGTTGCTCGCGTCGTGGAGCAGCATAGGTATCTATCGCATGGGCGCATCCACTTCAATGCAAAATTCCATGCGTGTCATCTCCACACCCGCCGCTCTTATCCTGATGGTTTATCGCTTGAGGGTGAGTGTTTCTCGTTTCTCGACTTCGTCTTCGTCCCTTTAAGGTCTGCTCAACAGCTCCGTGCGGACCAAGAGCTTGAGTCGTATATAAAATGGGTTCATCTCAATAGTTTCGATCGTCTAGCCCTTTTGTGATGGGTCTCCTCTGCTCCCCCAAGCTATGTCGTTGCTATAGCTGGCAGGATGATTGTTAGGAATGCGACATAACCTTGGATCCCGCCTCTCCTATATAAAGAGACATACGGAATTTTGTGGTTGCTTGGTAGGAAAGCCCTTATAAATAGCTCTTCTTATTATATTCTATTATAGGAGACTTGATGATTGCCCCAGCTCGTATACTCGGGAAAGCCGATAACTCCTATTGCTACTAATAGAACCAGTATCCAGTGGTAGTCCTGTTCGAGTAAGTATAAGCCTTAAAGCAAGGTCAGCTGTTAGAGCAGAGCCAAGCCAGAGAAAGTAAAGGAATAGAAGCAGTGCCAGTTGAGTCTAGGAATAAGCCCACCGATACTACAAAGCAAAGAAAGCAGATAGGGAGCAGATAGTAGCCATAGAAGAATTAAGGGATAGTTGCCAGCAGCAAAGCAAATGGAATTCTTTGTTTCATTCCCAGTTGCTTGCTCCACTCTTATTGTTAGTGGTAATTGTTTCTAATATAGGAAAACTCAATACTGAATCGACTAATGCTAGATATAAGTAAGAATCCTTTTTCATTGCGCGCCTTCCCCGGCAGTAAGGCGCTCTGCTCTGCGGTAGGTTCAGCTTCAAGCGAGTAAGGATCTGGATCTGAGTTACCAGTCGAAGTAATATAGATAGCGTTTCTCTTTTATGTGGGTTGTTGTTAGGGTGTTAGTTCTGCTTTTCTTTATTCCTAGGTTGCTTCTGCTTAGTCGTGGTTCAACTCCTGCTAGCACTGGTTGTTGTATTCGAAGTAGTAGTTACAGTATTGCTAGCAGTGATTTTGACCTGAGTTCCGATCTGAGAAGCAGTAGCGCAATTCTTATAGTAGTAGTAGTTAGATCCGGTAGTTTGTAATTGAATCTCCTAGTTAGTAATCGCATTCCGAGTTATGAGCTTGCTGGCTCTTAGTAACTGAATTCGAACTTTCACTACTTAGTTCAATTCAGATCTTAGGCATTGGACAAGCTTCAGTGAGAGTTGAGGTCGGAAAGAAGAATGGAGTGGAATGATTTGACTTCTTACTCGGTCTCAGGAAAGGTAGTTAAAGTTAGAGTTGACCTCAGTAATTGAATTCAGTAGTTGCCGGGTAGCAAGTAGTAGAGTAGTTAAGAGCTTCTTTGGAGCAAGTAGTAGAGTAGAGTAGTTAGTTCTTAGAACTGTAGTAGCTTGGCAAGTTGCATCGCTAGTTGGAAGCTTAATTGTAAGGCTCCTCGTATTTAAGTTCAGAATGGAATTCTTAGTTTGACACCCGATACTACAGGCATCTATAAAGCTGCCCTCGCCTTTCGCTCTTGCTCCGTTAGCTTAGTCTTGAAAGCGGCCTTAATAAGGAAGGGTATGCTCGAAAGGAAGAATGGAAATAGACTATACTCTAGTTGCAGAGTGGAAGACCTTTAGTACTGCTCGAGTGTGAGTTGAATCCTATTGAGAAGCTGTGCCAGTTAGGTCTACTAAAGAAGAAGCTGTGCCAGTTGAATTCTTTCATTCAGTAGCTGACTTAGAGTATAGAGAGGGTGAAGTTCAAGGTCCAGGTCAAGACTTCCAAGGTATTGGTAAATAAGCAAGGGATAGATCTAGCTCCTATTACTGTATAAGGGGGAGTTTTCCCTTCTTTTGAGGATTAGGCTTTCACACCGACAAGACACGCAAAGACTACTATAATAAGAAACATAATATAGTATACTTATTAGTTGTTATTACTGAAGATGTGCCCTTAAGTAATTGGTCGCGGCAGCAGTTCGGGGAGTTCCATTCCTCGGATTTATTTATTGATTTCTTTCCTTCCAGCTTCCTCACTAGCTCTTCATTCTTTTCTTAATACTAAGCATAGGTATGATCTAGTTTAAGGGCGGATGCAGGACTCACTTCTCACTCATTACCCGGCTGCAAGTAAAGTCAAAGATGCAAATGCTATTTCTCTGTGAACCCTGCTGGCTCTGCTGGGCGAGTGGAATTCGCATCTAGTAGAAGACTTTTGAGTAGAAGTAGAGAAGCCTCCATAATACGTCCAAGAACTGGTGGTTATTCCCTTGAGCGCATAGTAGGCATTCAAAAGAGTAGATTCGGCTTCCCATGCTAGAGTAGTCGCTTGTATTATTGCAAGGGTATTTTGAGAGCCCTATAGGCGGTAAGTAAACTATATTCTTAAAGGAAAGAATTCCATTGTCTAGGGTCTACTTAATGAGGAGTCTGCTTGGTCCTTGAGACTTGTGTCTGCTTGTTAGCTCCTTATCCAAAGTCTGATTAGATGTCTATTACACCCCCCCGCCTCGGCTAATGATTCTGTTTATTCCGATATTGTAATTGAATTAGTTGACAGAGGTAAGGCTTAACCGAGTATACGAGTGGGCACTAAAAGACTCAGTGTGCGGGAAGGGAAGTTGGCAATTCCATTATTACTTGGATCAAATGAAGGAGCGAGCAGTGCGAGTAAAGTCTAGAGGGAATAGAATCAGTTTGCCCAGTAGGTTTTGGCCCCTTGTTGAATCAGTTCTATCATATAAGATAGAATTCAAGTGGGAAGGAATGCTCTTCTCAGGATTTGAAGAAGAAAGAGGCATTGCGGGAAGTTAATGAGTTTCCCAGGCAATGGGCAATTCAATCAGTGTCGAGTGAGGGTGTTTAAGAGGTTTCTTTCTTTGATGCGAGATCAATTCCATGCTTTGAGGCGGTAAGCTCATGTTTGTGGTGGGGGTGCCGCGCCTGAGGTGGTATATCGAATTAAGTACTGGCCCTTAAGTGAATTGTGTAGATGTCAAAATAATATCAGTTTCATAATTCTTTGTGTTGACTTCGGCTAAAGGAAAGGGAGTTTACTATGACAAATCTTACGCATCGGTATTGGTGAAAGGATCCGAATGATACAAGTAAATAGAGGAAGAAAACGAAATTCTGGACTACTTACTCTACTGTAAGCCAAACACTACTTAGGAAAGAAAGTAAACTGGTCCCCTTAAGTAATTGGCATGAGAGGTAGCAGGTAAGAGAGGGGTTTTCATTCCTATGTTAGAGAACATGCCCTTAAGTTCCATTTGTTAGAGAGCATGCCCTTAAGTTCCATTATGAATTCAGGTAAGGTTTCCTTGGTAATGAGAGAGTTTTGTTTGTGTCAGCATGTAATAAGTTGGTTTTGGAAGTCAGAAGCTAAGGTAGATGAAGCCAAGCGCACCCGAGCTCCACTTTAAGAACGATAACGTCTTGTCCGAGTCAAACTGTAAATGAATCTCTCTTACCTATCTATCTATAGAAATAAGGAATTGAGCTGCTCACTGATCCTGCTGCTTTATCGGATCTGGCTTCTTAGTCGTCAACATGTATGTTACTTTCGAACAAGTTCAAGCGCCGCTAGTCTTCTTCCCACGTACCACTACGAATAAAGATCTTCTTCCCACTTACCACTACAAATAAGATAAGAGCTGCCGAACCACCTTCCTCCATGGGGTTCAATAACAGCGGATTCTTAAAAAGCTTATTTATTATAGAAGAAGGCTTTCTTTCGGTTATACATAAACGGGTTCTCACACTGTGTTTTCCCATTTGCGTCTTTCATCGCGAGGTAGGCTTTCGTATCAGCTATAGGTCTTTCGCTCCTGTTATTGGTTCAAGGGGTGCTGCCAAATGACCGAACCGCTGTAACTACACGGAGCAGCTTGGATAACAGGTGTACAATTCTCTCTATTACGAGGCGAGCGTTGACCACAAGAAAGCACTTATCTCGAATCATAGGAGATTTCTTTTATCCCGGCCTGTGTTCTCCTACCTACCAAACTTGGTAATCTGTCCCATCACGACGAAGTATCCATCTTTCTTTTCTCCAGCCAGAGATTGCAATCACAGACAAGGAGCATATCTTTCAGTGAGGGCTCGTTGACAACTTGAGGATCTCCGCCTACGACAACATGCGATAGAGCTACCAGTCGGCTGCTCCCGAAATAGAAAGGAAAGGAAGCAAAATAACCACAATTGAGCTTCGCTCCACTTTGTGAATTCGAACCCTTTCAATCCTATACTTATACTTGCTGACTGACAGACCGCACGAACTGTTTCTAGAAAAACGTATCGCGTCGAGCAACGGTGAGACAAAAAGTACCTTAGAAAGTTGTCAAAGCCAATAAACCGATACTATAAAGAAACCATTACTCTTAAAGCTATCGAAGACGGCCATAATGGCACGAATCCAATCCTTATAAGCTGCCGAGTTCCCTCTCCTCTGTTTGTTTTGTTTGATAGGAAGCGTAATGAGCGGCCTAGCTACTCATGCTATACTGCTGCGGATCAAACCTCAGTGACTGATGAAAGAACAACCAAATTATGTGGGCGGAGACTCATCCACTTTACAAGTGGTGCTCCTTCCTTACCTTATACTTTGAAGTGGTGCTCCTTCCTTACCTTATACTTATCTCCGAGTGCTCTTTTTTTTCGAGATACAAGGATTGGTGATGCATATGAGACATAAGGTTTCGAAAAGACAGGAAGTAATATCCAAACTCAAAAGTAGGAAGCTAACGCGATGTAGTAAGTAAGTCGACTCATCTTACACATCCGGAAAAGAACTCCTCCTTAGGTACAACTAGTGCTGCGTATGGTACAACTAGTGAAGCGTATAAGCTTTTAGTATAAGAGTCTATTGAGTAGACGCTTTGAATTGACTTGCACGTCAGACTGGAAAGGAACGAGCCTAGTAGGGACTAGATCCAGACTCAGTCATTCAACCACACTCAGTCACTCAACCACTGCTATCAAAAGGACCGGGCACCCTAATTCCACAAAAGAGATCGATTCACCGATTAGCATTTAAACCAGCAGAAGCCAAATGGAGACCCTCTTTCATACTCCCTGTTTTCAATGGATCCTTTGATTTGGTTCTTTGTCTAGAAGTCATCTCTTACGCAATTCAAGTCCTCCTTGTCTTAGTTATTTATTGTTGATTTTATAGTGTTTATTGAATATGAGGGGGTTTGGTTTACTCGAATTCATGAGGCGAAACTCTATTGTATATTCGGTAATGAGTTGAATTATGACTTGAAGAAGGGTTACTTTCCTAGCTTAATGGTCGCTTGTGCTCTAACTCGCCTGGATTCATGCTTTAGTTTAGGCGTTTGAGCTACCAAAGGAATATTTACCCTGTCTAGCTCTATTTCGAATTGCACGTATATATGTATATATAATAATGATAGAAAAAGCGGGTCCGTTGCTAGGCTTATCTATCTAGTTTTTCGCAGTGGGGCATCCTCGGCTGTTTGTTGGTTGGGGTTAGTGTGTGACTCGGAGTCCTTGTGTTGTCGACGAAGCAACTTGCACGAATATATTGTCGTGATGAACCGGCTTGCGTGGAAACTTAGGCTTTCAGATTCGTTTTTGCACTAGCCATGGTCGAGCTTCGCCCACCTATCAAAGCTTTTATTCGCATTGTTGACTGATGTAGAATTCCTTAGCTGATTGCCTCTCTCCTACCCCGAGCCGAGATGTTCAAAGGTGTCAAATCCATGGGTGCGGGAGCTGCTACAATTGCTTTAGGAATATTCTTTTTCTAATAGTGGGTATTTGGAAATACTATGGATTTTTTTAGGACTATAACGAGGACAGACACATCACGATCGACTAAACGGAAAGTTGTCCTGAGATATTGGTTCAAATCCAATTCGTGAGAAGAGTCAAATCCCGAGGAGAATTTAGATGTTATAATTGTTGAATGAAGGTGAGTTCAAGGGCTTCAAAGATCGGGAAATGCCCTTAGAGTGCTTTTTTGTCCAGAAAGAGAGCCCTCCCTATCTCGCTCTTTCAACTAAGTAAAGATCTTTCTTACCCAGCCCTGGCCCTTGCTTTAAGATGCTCTACTGTTATGGCAACTAAGCCTATACACTTATGGCGAGGAAAGCCTAGTTCGTCAATTGTTCTAGTATAGTATAGGTCTCTGGATGCTTATTCTCTTGGAGACTGGGATGAAACAAGGGATTAAACAAGAACAGACCCGATTGCTGGCACTGCCAATAACATAACTCTCCCTTCCTCGCACAGCGGATTCTATCCATCTATCTAAGACAAGAACTTTCATTGCGGCTTATAACCTTGATACTGTTTATTCTCTTGGTAAAGCTTATAATCCATCTACATCTACTACTTCAACACACTCAACCAGACTTTCCACTAAACTTTCTGCTGTACCTCGACCAGAAACGGAATTAACTCGAACGGATCTTGCTTATAGTCCTGCTTCTATAGGATATAAACTCTATTCTTCCCCAACCCCTTCTCTCTACTCGGGAAAGCCAATAAAATATCTCATAGACTTCACTTGAAACCATATCTACTCAGCGTAAGCGCCACCCGAACCGTAATCCACTTTAAGTTCTTACCCACTTCCTTCGCTTATAGCTTCCTTTCGAACTGCATCTGATCTTTCAACTTATTATTCTTATGCTTACTCACCGTATCTTGCTTCTGCTGATTATCTTTCTCGAAATAAATAAATACAGAATCGAACACGCTAAGACGACAAGATGAATTATTACTCGCTCACAAGGAACCTATAGATACTCGCTCACAAGGAACCTAGCCTAGACTAAACTCGCTAGATCGCCCACTGAATTGACAATAACAACTTCTACTACTATAGGATCCAGAGAGGGCATGGAAAACTGGATTAACGGGAGATTAAGAGGATGTAAAAGAGCATATAAGGAGCTGAGATAGAAGCTGTAGGGGAACCGAAAACACAGGAGAAAGGGAGAAACTGCAAACACACCCTAGCAAGAAGAAGAGAGAGAGCGTCCGAGGGGTACGAGATGTGGAAGACAAAGAATAGGGTAGAGAGATGGCATGAATAAAAGCAACGAAGAGGCATACCCATCTAAGGGGAATTGCCACAAGAGGGGTGGATGAATGGGCGAGGAGGTTGAAGCGGAAGAATGCACTAGTTGGAGAATAAAGAAAAGCTCAGCTATGGAAAATAGAACGAGGAGAGAGCCAAAATAAGCCTATTAACAAAGAAAGGAACACATAAAATGATATAAAGAATGATATAATAAAGTAGAAGTAATCAGACAGGAGGAAGCTATACTGAGAAGGAGATAGAGGGTGGAGGATCAGCTAGTAAAAAGGGATGGGGGAATTCTCCAAAGGGAAAGAAAAAAAAAGAGGGAAGGAGTTGTTGCTAGCAAAGTAGAAAGACAGAGGTACAGAGCACAGCACTCGGTTAGTTAGTTAGTTACCGGCTTCTATTATACCTCGCTCAATCCTCTGATTCAATAAAGGCATCATCTAGTACTGTTGGCTACGAGTCAACTTCAGAATTCTGGCAGCATCTTAGCATCTTCTGATTCTTCTTTTGTAACAGGCAATTCTCTTCTTTACTAGTAGGGCGAAGAAGGAGTTTTCTCTTGCGTGTTATACAAGGGCTAAAGCTTCTTCTCTCTCTTCTTATATAGGAAAGCAGATGATACAAGGTATTCAACAAGAACAGAAATCTACTTGTCACCGGAGAGCTACTAATAGACCCCAAACTCTACTCTCAGTTAAGAACCACTTCTAGCTGACCCGACTCTTGCGCCTGTTCCGATGGACTTTCTTGCTCCTTATGATGATCCTTATTCTTTACCTTATTCCGATCAAGCTACTGATCTCATCGACTTCACTGGCACTGCTGATTCTTGAGTCTACTTCCCGTTCCTTCCCGCGCTTGTTGCTGATTGACTTGATACTACATTTCCTTATTAGTTTAATACAATACAGGCACTAGAGTCAAGGTATTCAATACTCAATTAGGAGTTATAGGAGTTATATACTAACCACTTCTAAACGTGCTCCTATAGAAAGAGAAGAGCCTAGCTACGTTGCTTGTCTGATGCTGACCTTGGCACTGTAGTAGCTGGGCGGGCATTCTTTCTTTGGCTTTATATCCTGCTGACGGGTAGCGGTAAGTATTCTATTTCTTCTATTATTATTTCTATTTCTTAGATATTCTATTATTATATCTATCCGGCTCAGCTAACTCAGGCTACAATACCTCTTGTAACAGGCAACAATTCAGAATTTCTTCACAGATGCTATATCACCTTTTTTATAGGGCTTGTCTCACAGCGATAGCAAAGGAACCAGAAAACTCTGTTCTAAAGTAGGGTGTTGTAGTCAAAGAATGCAACTAGTGTAACTCGTAGTTACTTAGCCCTTAGTGACTTGGCCGGGATGAAACTAGTATACGCTTGCCTGAAAGCAAAGCCTACTATACCTGCTGAGCATCAAACCTTAACTACTATATCTCAAGAACCAGAACTGGAACAGGAGAAGGAAATAGAAAAGTAGTTGTCGAACACTGGACTTAGTAGGAGGCGAGGAAGCAATAAGTAAGGAAATCCAGAATGAAACCACTATAGCATCTAGTTTACTTACCGCAATTAGTACTGTTACGGTAAGTAACTTTTTAGCCGTGACCTCGGGGTCGACGCGACTGGTTCAAGGCTCCAAATGGCTAGGTTCAGACGTGGTTCCTCCTTGGGATCCTGAGATGGCGGATGCAGTGGGCCTGGCTGGGAAGCTCCGCCATGCCGAGAGGGCTCAGCTACGGTCGCGTGCCTGCACACAGGTCGGGTCGGTGGCTCGACCCGACCCCTCCGACGCTCGAGTCAGTGATGTGGAGTGGAGTGTTGAGTGAGAGAGCCCCCCCCTCCTTCGTTAGGAATCAGGGGGTATTTATAAGCGGGTTTGATGTTACCTGATGTGCCATACTGCCAGGGCAGGGCTCGTACCTCTGATAGCATCTGTCGCTGTCGTGGTCGTTGCGTGGAGGGCCGAACTGCCGCAGGGTATGGGGGGTGTCAGTCAACGCCTCCCCCTGTCTTGGCCGATGATGGGGGTTCCGCCGGGGGGGTCGTTTGGGTACGTTCGATATGGGCGCGTGTCATGTCGTTGTTAATGCTCGTTCTGGGGCAGTGCGCCGCACAAGACCTTCGTCCGGGGGGTGTGTTACGTCGAATCCGGGGTGTTATGTCGAATTAATTAACTACCCCTATCATATGCCCCCATCCGAAAGGAGCTATGCGTCGGTTTTGCATGTAGGGAGTCCGATGCATGGCTTCCTGCTTCAGGAGGACCGTTCAGACGGATCTGCGAGGTGCGCCGCAGACGGGTTGGCAGCGCCAGGTCGAGGCACGCAACTCAGTCGGGAGGCCGAGTAGGGTCGGATTCGGGGGCGATGGAGCCGACGAGGGCCGAGGAGCACAACGCAGGCGGGATGATCGCGCAGGTGTGTCTCGGGATGGTATAGAGCCGAGGACCGATGAGCACAACGCAGGCGGGGTGACCGTGCAGGTGTGTCTCGGAATGGCGTAGAGCCGAGGACCGAGGAGCACAACGCAGGCGGGGTGACCGTGCAGGTGTGTCTCGGAATGGCGTAGAGCCGAGGACCGAGGAGCACAACGCAGGCGGGGTGACCGCGCAGGTGTGTCTCGGAATGGCATAGAGCCGAGGACCGAGGAGCACAACGCAAGCGAGGTGACCGCGCAGGTGTGTCTCGGAATGGCGTAGAGCCGAGGACCGAGGAGCACAACGTAGGCGGGGTGACCGCGCAGGTGTGTCTCGGAATGGCGTAGAGCCGAGGACCGAGGAGCACAACGCAGGCGGGGTGACCGCGTAGGTGTGTCTCGGAATGGCGTAGAGCCGAGGACCGAGGAGCACAACGCAGGCGGGGTGACCGCGCAGGTGTGTCTCGGAATGGCTTAGAGCCGAGGACCGAGGAGCACAACGCAGGCGGGGTGACCGCGCAGGTGTGTCTCGGAATGGCTTAGAGCCGAGGACCGAGGGGCACATCGCAGGCGGGGTGACCGTGCAGGTGTGTCTCGGAATGGCGTAGAGCCGAGGTTGCGGGGCCCGGCCGGAACGAAGCCGAGGCCTTCGCCGTATGAGGGCTGCGGCCGAGGTGGCGCTCGGCCTTCGGCCGGCGATCGGTTGCGGCCGGGGATTGGCTGTCCGAACGCGCGCGGGTGCGGGAGGCTGCCGGTTTTCTTCTGGGGAAAGTAAAGGGTTCCCCTTTTTGGGGCTGCTGGTTTTCGAGGCTGATATGATTGGGCGCCTTCGCACCGCGCTGCCGCTGGCAGCCATGTCATACTGCATTTATGGCGAGGTGATGCTCTTTGTTTTTCGAAGCGTTTTTTGGGAGACGAGGGGTTGCGTTTTGGCGGGGCGCGGCCTGCTTATAGGTAGCCTGAGGTTGGCCGCTGGGGTTTCCTTCATCTATTTTCATCGCGCTACCTCGTGCACCTTCACTTGTCTTGCACCTATCGTCCCTTCTTTCTTTGCTAAAGGTTAGTGAGAATGGCGTCTTCCTCCTCCCTTTCGTCCTCTTCGAAGGCCGTGGAGACTGCGATTTCGTCGAATCCTGCATCGTCGTCCGATGAGAAGGCGACCCGGGCCCTTGAGGCCCTGATGTGGCCGCACGACCACGACTCTACCGTGGGCGAGTCGTCGCTGAGCCTCCTCCGGGATCGTTATGGTATCCCAGAGGAGTTCGTCCTTCATGCTCCCGAGCCCGGTCAACGGGCGTATGACCCAATTCCTAGGGGCTTTGCCCTTACCCTAGATGCTTTCGAGGCCGGGCTGCGCCTCCCCTTACACCCCGTCATAGTTTCGTGTATTTCCTGGTGGCGCATCTCCCCGTCCCAGATGGCGCCGAACTCATGGCGCTATCTGGTGGCGATTTTGGGGGAGTGTCACTATGCCCATATAACCCCGACCCGTGCCCTCTTCCTTTCCTGCTTCCGTCTTACCAAGGGGTCGAGGGGCTACTATCTGTCCGCCCGAGCGGGTTTTCGGGTGAGCGGGGCTCCTTCCAGCAATAAGGGGTGGAAGGAGCGTTTCTTTTTCGTCAGCTGCCCGGGAGATTGGGGGTTTGGGATCCGCTGGGGGGCACGTGTGATAGACAACACCGTCCCGGTTTTGGATGACGAGGGGGGCCGAGAGCTCCAAAGGCTTAGAGAGATCCTCCCGGCCTCCCGAGCCATCCGGAATATGTCCGAATGGTGGTTGGCGGAGGCAGGTCTTAGCCCGGTGCCTCTAGGTATGCTCCCCGGGGCGGTTTTCTAGGGGTTCTCATTTCGCTCACGGGCTGCCTGCTTAACTGATGGTTGTTTTGGCCTTCTCTCGCAGAGATGGTGCGTCTCGAGGCCCTTCGAGGGGGAAAAACTTCTTCGGCCGTGTCGGGCCGTTCGCCTGTCGTCGCCAGGGCGGGAACAAGGGAGGCCCTCGTGGACATCGAGGCCGGTCAGCCTCGGAAGAAGGCACGGGTGCTTCCGAGCGACGGTCTTGAGGTGGTCCCGGCCTCAGTGGACGGAGTCGTGGCGCCGGCGGCGAGGGCTGCTGCAGCACCAGCGGTCGAGGGCGTCGTAGCGCCGGTGGACCATGCCGCGGGGAGTCAGGAGGAGGGCACGGCTGGTCCGAGTGGTCGTGCGGTGATGGAGGCGCCTCGCCAGCCCTCCATCCGCGAGCTTCTTTGTCTTCCGCTCGGGAGAGAGGACGAGCCTTACTTGGTGCGGGAGGTGGGCGCTCTTCCGCGCGGCGCGGCCACTGACCCGTTAGTGGGCCGGTGGGACGGTCTCACCCGGGGCAGCCGGGTGTGGGCCGACAGCGATTGTGCGGCCAAGTTCATCCGCGGAGGGCTGCATCCCGACATAGCTCGGGATTTGTACACTTTATCCTCCGAGGTTCTGCTTAGCAAATCTGCTAAGTCGCTGTTGTGGGTAAGTGTTGTCTCGTCGCTCTGCTTGTGCGTTTTTAGGACATGCCTGATTTTGACCTTTCCCCTTCCCCAGGGCAACCACTATGCCGCTGCGCTGATGGATCGCGTCCGTGACACGGGACGTGTCATTGCTGCCCTGAGTAGTCGCAATGCCGAGCTCCGGCGGCAGGCGGACGAAGCGCGAGCTGGAGCGGGCCCTGAGGTAGTCGCGGCGGCCGAGCAGCGTGCCTCGGACTTGGAGGCAGAGGCGGTGCGCCTTCGATCTGAGCTCCAAGCATCCACGGAGCGGTCCGCGGAGTTCCAGGCGCGGTTGGAGACGTCGGAGGGGCGTAATACGGAGCTCCAAACGAAATTGAGAGCGTCGGTGGCCGAGGCTCGTTCGGCAAGGGCGGACTCCCTTGAGCTGCTTCGACGCCTCGAGGAGTCGCGAGCCGAGGCGCGGGGTGCCTTAGAGGCTCTTGACGCCAAAATCCGCCAGAGGCCGGGGAGGGAAAAGAAGCTGATCGAGGACTACAAAGACTCCCCGGGATTCCAGCTCGGCCTTGTCCGGACCGGGCGGGTTTCGTACGAGTACGGGTATCGGGTTGCCCTTGCCCGTTTCAAGGTGCGCAACCCCGGCTCGGAGGTTGTGGAGGATCCCTTTGGTTCCTTCCCTGAGGACCTGGACGTCGGAATGCCAGCCAATGTTCCCTTCGATGACAGCCCGGATGCCCCCGAGGAATGATGATTTTTGTACTCTTTTGCTTTGTTTTGTAACCCGCTTTTTGAATAAACATGAACTTTCCCTTCTCCGGTAGACTGTTTGCGACTCGGCACGGCTCTATCTTTAGCCCAGTCTTTTTCTTACGGAAAGTATTTTTTGAGGTTTTGGGCGTTCCAAGTCCTTGGCAGGGGATGGCCCATCATTGTGGTGAGTTGGAATGTTCCGATTCTGATGACTTCGGCCACCCGGTATGGGCCTTCCCAGTTTGGAGCTAACTTGCCTCTTGCTCTGGTCGGGTCACTGACTTTGGTCCTTCGCAGGACCAGGTCGCCTAGTCTGATGGGCCGGGGTTGCACCCTTCGGTTGTAAATCTTTGCGACCGCCCTTTTGTACGAGAGGGCTCTTACATGTGCGTTGGCGCGCCGTTCTTCCAACAGATCGAGGGCTGCTCGGAGTCCTTCGTCCGAAGCCTTTTCGTCGTAGCTTCGTGTCCGGAGGGTGGTGATGGCTACCTCAGGTGGCAGGACAGCCTCAGTTCCGAACGCGAAGCTGTAAGGGGATTCTCCGGTTGCGGTTTTGGGAGTGGTGCGCAACGACCATAGTGCTAGTCATAGGTGCACAACAAGCCAATCACGTGAGTGATGGCACGTGTGACTTGATACAGAATCTTTTTGCTTATTATATTTTGGCGTATATCACTTTATAACTATTGCATATGTGCATATATATATTGTGATGTCCTTGGATTTGTGCAATGGGAATCGGATCGTGATGAGATCACGATAATGAGATCGATTCACCTTTAAACACATATCCTAAATGATCCCGGTCATAGGTTACTCGAGAGGGACATCGTGATAACCGGATAGACTAGTGTGCTGTATACCCGTCCATATGATGGATGCAGCTGGTCTCATAGTTGCTCGTGTAGGGACACTAGGGATACAATACAGGTGCTCATTGGAGAATGAGTTCACTGATTGATCCGCTTACGGAATGCTGGATGGTTGATGATGCCTTATTGTCAGACAGCGATTCCGTAGTCCTAGTGGTGTATCTGGTCCTTAGACTTGAGACACCAAGGATGTCCTGTATGAGTGCTCCACTCTTTGATACCAGACTTATAGGTTTGGCTGTCCCCAGATCTAGTACAACTGGTCATTGGGAGTGGTAGTCGACCTTACGAGGGCTATTGAGTGTCAATAGAGGATCATCCACTCTCGGCGTCATGAGAGGAATATCCTATGTGTTCTTGCTCAGACAAATCCCTAGCCAGGGTCATTCGGGTTGAGAGAGAAAGAGTTCTCCGGGAGAATCCGATTAGAGCGAGACTCGAGTAGAAACCGTATGGGTCTGACAGCACCATGCTCGATATACGGTCTCTGGGATATTAGATGGATGAGGGACTATAGGTACATGGTAACTGAGGACAGACAGGTCCAATGGATTGGATTCCCCTATATCGTCTGGGGACTACGGCGTAGTGGCCTAGTACGTCCGTAGTCGATGAGTCGAGTGAATTATTACAGAGATAATAATTCACTGAGTTAGAAGGAGTTCTAACAGGTATGACTCACGGCCAGCTCGATATTGGGCCTAGAGGGTCACACACATATGGTAGGCATTGCGATGAGTAGAGGTTCGGATATGAGATATCCGACGGAGCCCTTGTCTTATTGGATGCAGATCCAATACCCACTAGGGAAGGACCCATTAGGGTTTGACACGGGATCTCTATAAATAGGAGGGATTCACAACCTCATAGGCTAGAGTCTTTGCTTGCCTTTCCTATTCTCCTCTCCCTCTCCACCTCAGAGTAGGCCTGGAGTTTTGAGGAGCGTCGTCGCAACCCTACTATGTGGATCACCGCTAGAGAGGAGGACGCTTGACCTCCTTCACCCTCTCCTAAGGATCTGCAAGGAAACAAGGATATACGATTTCCCTAGGTAACACAATCTCTATACGCAGTTTTGTGTTTTGCGGATTTTTGCGCACCAATCTTCGCACGACGACGAACATCTTTTTGGGAATCGGGGATTTTTGTTTTCTTGTTCTTCCGCTGCGCATATGATGTCGCCCCCCAATGATTTCCCAACAGTGATATCAGAGCCAGGTTGTTCGTGCAAATGATTGGTTTTGAACTGCGTGTATTGTGTTTAGGAAGAATTTTGACGTCAAAATCGTTGACGCAAAAGCGAGGAAGGGCAGCAACAGTTGCTGCCCTCGATCTGCATGCCTGCAGCCACCTGCAGCGGCAGCCGCAGCCGCAGCCAGGCAGCACAGCGCCGGCGCATGCGCAAGCGCTGTGCCTGCAACAGCCGGCCGGCGGTCTGCTTGCAGCAGGCTTTCTGTCGGCGGGGCTGGCAACCCACGGGCAGAGGCACCGCAGGGAAGCGACGCCTGCCGCTGAAAGGAAGCGGCGCCTGCCGCCGCAGGGCAGCGACGCGCGACGCCTTCCGCCGCTGCTCCCGCGGGCGAAACCCCCCCACAGGGGCGGCCGCCCGGCGGTACAACACCGCCTGCGGAGGCAGCGGCGCCCGAAGGGGGCGCCCACCCGCAGCGGCATCGCCGCCAGCGGGCGTGCCGCCTGCAGTCGAGGGCAGCGCCCTCGCCCCGCCGCATAGGCCGCCGCCAGCAGGGTGGCGGCGGCGGTAGCGGCAGCAGTAAGAGGGAATTAGGGTTTTCTGGGCAAAAGACAGTTTTGCCCCTCGGAATTTGAGAAATTCCAGTTTCTGTCTTTTGTCCAAATTATGAAAATACCCTTAGGAATTGAGAAATTCCCTACATGTCCCTGATTTCAGAAAAATATTAATTAATTAAAAGGTTTAGTTGATTATTATTATTTTGTATTATCTAGTAGTCCTACATGATGATGATTATTTATACATGTGATGTATGATGTGTGGACGGATGATCATGGACCGTGTGATGTGTGTACTTGTGATTATTATTATTGAGGTCTGCGAACCTCCATTATATTTCTCGTTTATTGTCGGGCCTGCGTGCCTATGATTAAGTTGTAATCACATGAGGAGGCGCAGCGGGAGCGTGGATGCGATAGCGGGACCCACGAGACGGACGATCGCGATGCATGAAGATGCATCAAGATGTCGATGGAACCGACGAGGACGAGATGGACGATCACAGGGCATGGAGATGCACCGTTGCACACATAGATCTTGATGTGAGTGATTAGGCCTACTGGCTCGGGCCTAATCACATTAGGTTGTGGTCCATGATCATCTGGTGTAATTGATTATACACATACTAGATAAGTATATATATTTGCATGCGATGTAGATATATATTAAATATGTATATGTGTGACATGTCATATTAGGAGACCAAATTATAGAAACATCTCTCGATAATATTAAGTCGGTAAACATGAGGCAATTAGATTGACCCACGTGGCCTTCCATCGTTATGAGTAGGAACCGATTCCCGGTGCAGGTTGAGTTGGTCGAGTCCCTCGAGACTCACCTATATCGCGATTCGCTATCTTGCTTACGACATAGAGATGTCACCGGTGACCTGAGGGTATGGTATGCTTGGTCGAGTCCCTCGAGGGTATATCATCAAATCAGACTCATCTTGTAACGAAGGTGTTGACTTAACCGAGCATCATGGTTGGTCGAGTCCCTCGAGGCCATGGTGATTCGGAGGCCGAACAGGACGGGAATCACAAGGAGTTGTGATCGGTAAGAGTTGCCTACCTTTTAGGCTTAGTGTGATTGGTCGAGTCCCTCAAGGTTACACTAAGACGCTGATTGGATCCTGATCCCCACTAGAAGTCTGCCGGAGACTCCCGTTTCACGTGCTGAGGGTGTCGCGTGACTCGTTAGTAAAATAGTGGGAGCATATTAAGATAGAAGTCCATATCTTGATAGTTTATTTCTTGCAAAATCTGCATGTTATTCATTTCTGCTACATCTTTATTTTCAGAAAATGTCGCTTTCAAATCCCTTACGTGGCATACTTGATGTCAACCGCCTCACTGGTCCAAATTATACGGATTGGCTCCGTAACTTGAGAATTGTTCTCACAGCGGAGAAAATCGTGTACGTCCTTGATACAGTGATGCCTACGCCCGAAGAAGGGGCAAGCGAGGATGAGATCGCTCGCTATGTGAAGTACATTGATGACTCCACTCTTGCTCAGTGCTATATGTTGGGCTCTATGACTCCAGAGTTACAGAGACAACATGAAAAGATGGATGCCAGATTCATTCTCCTACATGTCCATAAATTGTTTGAGGAACAGGGAAGGACTCAACGATATGAGATATCCAAGAGCCTTTTCCGCGCTAGGATGACTGAGGGGACACCGGTTCAGAACCATGTCCTAAAGATGATTGAGTGGATAGAGAAACTCACAGGTCTAGGAATGGTCCTAGAGGATAACTTATGTGTGGATATTGTGCTTCAGTCCCTACCAGATTCCTTTTCACAGTTCATAATGAATTTTAATATGAACAAGCTTGAGGTGACTCTCCCAGAGCTCCTCAATATGTTGAGGGAGGCAGAGAGTACTATTAAGAAAGAGAAGCCAGTTCTCTACACTGATGAGACCAGAAAGAAAAGGAAAGCAGAAAGGTCCCTTAAGAAGGGAAAGGGCAAGGGCAAACAAGGTAAAGCAAAGGTTGCTAAGAAAGACCCAGCAAAGGACAAAGGCCAGTGCTTCCACTGTTGTAAAGATGGGCAATGGAAGAGGAACTACAAAGAGTACCTTGTAGAAAGGGCGAAATAGAAGCTTAGAGAAGCTTCAGGTATATTCATGATCAATCTCCAATTGGCAGATTTTTGTGATAATGCATTGGTATTGGATACCAATATTGCTTATCACATCTACAATTTATTGTAAATTCTAGCAAAGCCGAGGGGAGATTGATGAGAGGAATATTGCATAAAGGTTTGTTTATGCAAGACACTACTCCACATATCATGAATGTAAGTGTCTAAGAGGAAACGAGATGAGATGAACAGTGCATACCTATGGCATTGTAGGCTAGGTCACATCCATGAAAGAAGGATTCAAAAGTTGCTAAATAATGGATATCTAGATCCATTCGACTATGTGTCATATGCAACTTGCGAGCCTTGCCTTCGTGAAAAACTAACCAACTTTCCATTTAGTGGAACTGGAGAGAGAGCCACTGAGTTGTTGGAACTCATACATAGTGATGTATGTGGACCCATGTCAACTCATGCCATTGGAGGTTACTCCTACTTCATTATATTTACTGATGATTTCTCAAGGTATGGATATGTGTACTTAATGAAGTACAAATCTGAGGCCTTTGAGAAATTCAGAGAGTATAAGAATGAGGTGGAGAACCAGACTGGAAAGAGTATCAAAACTCTTCGATCAGATCGAGGAGGTGAGTACTTAAGTACAGAGTTTACTCAGTTCCTCAAGGACTATGAGATATTATCCCAATGGACACCTCCTTACACACCTCAGCTCAATGGTGTCTCTGAAAGGAGAAATCGTACTTTATTAGATATGGTACGGTCCATGATGAGTTTCGCTGACCTACCCATCTCATTCTGGGGATATGCCCTAGAAACCGCAGCTTACCTTCTGAACAGAGTTACAACTAAGTTGGTAGTGTCTACACCATATGAGATATGGAAAGAGAAGAAGCTTGATCTTAAGGTTGTTAAGATTTGGGGCTGCCCAGCCCACGTTAAAAGACACAACCCCGATAAGTTAGAATCAAGGACAGAGCGATGCATATTTGTGGGGTACCCCAAGGAAACTTGTGGGTATTACTTCTATCATCCCGAGGACAAAAAGGTCTTTGTAGCTAAGAGAGCAGTGTTCCTTGAGAAAGAACACATTCTTGGCGGAGACAGTGGGAGAATGATAGAGTTGAGCGAAGTTAGAGAACCAAGCTCAAGCACCACTCTACAGCCCGAGTCTGTTCAGGTACCTAATACACAAGTTTCAACTTTACGCAGGTCTGATAGAGTATCTCATCCTCCTGAGAGATATGTGGGACATATTAGAGGAGAGGATGCTGAGGATATTGATCCTCAGACATATGAGGAGGCTATTATGAGTATAGACTCCGGGAAGTGGCAAGAAGCCATGAATTCTGAGATGGATTCTATGTACTCCAATAAGGTTTGGAACCTAGTTGATGCGCCCGAAGGTATTGTACCCATCGGTTGTAAATGGATCTTTAAGAAAAAGATCGGAGTAGATGGAAAGGTAGAGACCTATAAAGCAAGGCTAGTGGCTAAAGGGTATCGTCAAAGACAAGGTGTTGACTACGACGAAACCTTCTCACCCGTAGCAATGCTAAAATCCATCAGAATTCTATTGGCTATTGCAGCACACTATGATTATGAGATCTGGCAGATGGATGTGAAAACCGTATTCCTCAATGGGAACCTCGAGGAGGAGGTGTATATGATGCAACCTGAGGGATTCGTGTCCAAGAACTGCCCAGATAAAGTGTGTAGGTTGCTTAAATTCATTTATGGACTAAAGCAAGCTTCCCGAAGTTGGAACATAAGATTTGATGACTCAATCAGATCTTATGACTTCGTTAAGAACGAAGATGAGCCTTGTGTGTACAGGAAGGTAAGTGGGAGCGCTATCACCTTTTTGGTGTTATATGTGGATGACATTCTCATCATTGGGAATGACGTAGGAATGCTATCCACTGTAAGGACTTGGTTATCTAGACACTTCTCCATAAAGGACTTAGGGGAAGCATCCTATATCTTGGGGATTAGAATCTATAGAGATAGATTCAAGAGGATGCTTGGCTTGTCCCAGTCCAGGTACATAGAAACCATTGTCAAAATGTTTGGCATTGAAAATTCTAAGAAAGGGCGAACATGGATATGATACCTTATGCCTCAGCAATATGGTATATCATGTATGCCATGCTATGTACTAGGCCTGATATAGCGCATGCTCTGAGTGTCACGAGCAGGTATTAGGCGGATCCAGGTTTGGAGCACTGGAAAGCAGTAAAGTGTATCCTTAAGTACTTGAGAAGGACTAAGGATCTTTTACTAGTATATGGAGGTAATAGCCTTAAGGTTGAAGGCTTCATTGACTCAAGTTTTCAGTCTGATGTCGATGATAGCAAGTCGAATTCAGGGTATGTGTACACCTTGAATGGAGGAGCAGTGTGCTGGAAGAGATCCAAGCAAGATACCACTTCTGACTCGACCACAGAGGCGGAGTACATTGCTGCATCAGATGCAGCAAAGGAGGGAGTCTGGATGAAGAAGTTCATCACAGATATGGGAGTCGATGCAGATAGCGACAAGTCGACTTCCTTATATTGCGACAACTATGGGGTGATTACTCAAATAAGGGAACCCGGGTCTCATCAGAAGTGTTCTGAGGAGGTTTTAGCTTATAAGAGAGATCGTAACCCGAGGAGATGTAGTAGTGGAAAGAGTTCCATCCGAAGATAACATTGCAGATCTACTAACAAAGCCGTTGTCTCATTTTGTCTTTGAGAGTCACAGGGGTCTGATGGGGATCAGACACATAGGTGATTGGCTTTAGGTCAAGTGGGAGATTGCTAGTCATAGGTGCCCAGCAAGCCAATCACATGAGTGATGGCACGTGTGACTTGATACAGAATCTTTTTGCTTATTATATTTTGGCATATATCACTTTATAACTATTGCATATGTGCATATATATATTGTGATGTCCTTGGATTTGTGCAATGGGAATCGGATCGTGATGAGATCACGATAATGAGATCGATTCACCTTTAAACACATATCCTAAATGATCCCGGTCATAGGTTACTCGAGAGGGACATCGTGATAACCGGATAGACTGGTGTGCTGTATACCCGTCCATATGATGGATGCAGCTGGTCTCATAGTTGCTCGTGTAGGGACACTAGGGATACAATACAGGTGCTCATTGGAGAATGAGTTCACTGATTGATCCGCTTACGGAATGCTGGATGGTTGATGATGCCTTATTGTCAGACAGCGATTCCGTAGTCCTAGTGGTGTATCTGGTCCTTAGACTTAAGACACCAAGGATGTCCTGTATGAGTGCTCCACTCTTTGATACCAGACTTATAGGTTTGGCTGTCCCTAGATCTAGTACAGCTGGTTATTGGGAGTGGTAGTCGACCTTACGAGGGCTATTGAGTGTCAATAGAGGATCATCCACTCTCGGCGTCATGAGAGGAATATCCTATGTGTTCTTGCTCAAACAAATCCCTAGCCAGGGTCATTCGGGTTGAGAGAGAAAGAGTTCTCCAGGAGAATCCGATTAGAGCGAGACTCGAGTAGAAACCGTATGGGTCTGACAGCACCATGCTCGATATACGATCTCTGGGATATTAGATGGATGAGGGACTATAGGTACATGGTAACTGAGGACAGACAGGTCCAATGGATTGGATTCCCCTGTATCGTCTGGGGACTACGGCGTAGTGGCCTAGTACGTCCATAGTCGATGAGTCGAGTGAATTATTACAGAGATAATAATTCACTGAGTTAGAAGGAGTTCTGACAGGTATGACTCACGGCCAGCTCGATATAGGGCCTAGAGGGTCACACACATATGGTAGGCATTGCGATGAGCAGAGGTTCGGATATGAGATATCCGACGGAGCCCTTGTCTTATTGGATGCAGATCCAATACCCACTAGGGAAGGACCCATTAGGGTTTGACACGGGATCTCTATAAATAGGAGGGATTCACAGCCTCATAGGCTAGAGTCTTTGCTTGCCTTTCCTATTCTCCTCTCCCTCTCCACCTCAGAGTAGGCCTGGAGTTTTGAGGAGCGTCGTCGCAACCTTGCTGTGTGGATCACCGCTAGAGAGGAGGACGCTTGACCTCCTTCACCCTCTCCTAAGGATCTGCAAGGAAACAGGGATATACGATCTCCCTAGGTAACACAATCTCTATACGCAGTTTTGTGTTTTGCGGATTTTTGCGCACCAATCTTCGCACGACGACGAACATCTTTTTGGGAATCGGGGATTTTTGTTTTCTTGTTCTTCCGCTGCGCATATGATGTTGCCCCCCAATGATTTCCCAACACATAGCACGCTGGGGAGCTCATTTGTCCAGGTCGTTCGGGCTGCGGACACTCTTCTTTTGAGTCCATCGAGGATAGACCGGTTGGTTACCTCCGCTAGCCCGTTGGTCTGAGGATGGGCCACCGAACTGAACCTCAGCTGGATGCCATGATCGGCACAGAACTCCCGGAATCTTCTGTCGGCAAACTGAGGTCCATTGTCTGTGATGATTGCCTTGGGCAACCCGAACCGAGTTACTAGGTTCTTCCACACGAACTTCTCCACTTGATGTTCCGTGATCGTCGCCAGTGGTTCGGCCTCGACCCACTTCGTGAAATAGTCCACCCCCACAATTATGTACTTCCGCTGTCCAGAGGCTGGTGGGAAGGGTCCGAGCAGGTCCAAACCCCACTGCGCGAATGGCCACGCGCAGTCGATGGGACTGAGCGGAACCGCGGGCTGTCTGGGTGCGCGAGCATGCTGCTGGCATGAACTGCACCGTCGAACGTAGGCTTTGGCGTCTTGGCACATGGTCGGCCAGTAGTAGCCTTGACGGAGTATCTTGTGCGCCAAGGTTCGCCCGCCGATATGCTCACCGCATACCCCCTCGTGGGTTTCGGTTAGAACCGTCTGGGCTTCGTCAGGCTCTAAACATCGCAGGAGGGGAAAGGTGAAGGACCGTTTGTAGAGGCGGCCACACTCCACGGTGTACCATGCGTGCGTACGTTGCAGGCGCCGAGCCGCGACTTCGTCGAGGGGGAGGGTTCCATCTCGCTTAATGCACAGCAACTTTTGTACCCACGTGGTCGGCGCGCCGCCTGGGGTTGTAGTTGCTATTTCGACGGCGCGGGTGGGGAGCTCCTCGACCTCTGGCCATGCTTCGGAGATCGGTTTCGACGCCAACTTAGCTAGTGCGTCGGCTCGCTCGTTCTCCTCCCTCGGAACGTTAGATAGTGTAAAATAGCAAAACTTGGCGGTTAGGTCCCTTACTCGTGCCAGGTATTTTGCCATGGTCGTGTCCCGAGCTTCGTATCCTCCGTTGAGCTGCTCGGCCACAAGTTGCGAGTCGGTGAGGATGCGTATTGCGGCCACCTGCATCTCGAGGGCCAGCTCTAGCCCTGCTAGGAGCGCCTCGTATTCCGCCTCGTTGTTGGTGGCTTTGAATCCGAAACGAAGGGATCGCTCGAACGAGCGTCCATCGGGGGCGAGGAGGACTAGTCCTGCGCCGGCGCCCTTTGGGTTGGCCGAGCCGTCGATGTGTAGGGTCCAAGCTTCGGGAGCCTGCTCGAGATCTACGTCCTCTAGCTGCGTTAGCTCCGCAATGAAGTCGGCTACCACCTGGGCAATGATGGCGGTCCTGGGCGAGTAGCTTATGTCATGTTCGCCGAGCTCCACCGCCCATTTGAGGAGCCGTCCTGCAACATCAAATTTTGTTAAGACCTACCGAAGGGGTTGGTCGGTGATGACCTCCACCGGGTGTGCCTGGAAGTAGGGGTGCAACTTCCGAGCTGAGAGCACTAGGGCGAGCGTGAGTTTCTCTATCGGCGGGTAACGCTCCTCAGGTCCACTTAGGACGTGGCTGACATAGTAGATCGGGAGTTGTTGGCCGGAGTTTTCTTTGACCAGGACGGAGCTGACTGCATGCTGGGAGGCCGCCAGGTAGAGGCCCAGCTTCTCGCCCGGAGAGACGGAGGCGAGCCGGGGGAGGCTGGCCATGTGCTGTTTTATTTGTTTGAAAGCTTCCTCGCATTCTAATGTCCACTGGAAGCTCTTCGGACTTTTGAGCGCCTTGAAGAATGGGAGGCAGCGATCGCCCGATCGGGCGAGGAAGCGAGACAGAGCGACAAGTCTTCCGTTAAGTCGCTGCAGGTCTTTAACCGTTCGGGGAGACTGCATATTGATTATAGCTTGGACCTTCTCTGGGTTAGCGTCGATTCCTCTCTCGTGCACGATGAACCCGAGGAACTTCCCGGAGGTGACGCCGAAAGCGCACTTTGTGGGGTTGAGCCGCATGCCGAACTTGCGTAGCGTGGCGAAGGCCTCGGCCAGGTCGGCAAGGTGTGTTCTGGCCTCTTGGCTTTTTACGATCATGTCGTCTATGTAGACTTCCATGTTTCTTCCTATTTGATGGGCGAACATCTTGTTTACCGTTCTCTGGTATGTGGCCCCAGCATTTTTCAGCCCGAACGGCATGACTTTGTAGAAGTACACGCCTTGATTGGTAAGGAAGGTCGTGTGCTCTCTGTCTCCGGGCGCCATCCTGATCTGGTTGTACCCTGAGTAGGCGTCCATAAAAGAGAGTCGCGCGTGACCGGCCGTTGCGTCGACCAGCTGGTCGATCTTCGGGAGGGGGTAGCAGTCTTTAGGGCACGCGTCGTTGAGACTGGTGTAGTCAACACACATCCTCCAGCTTCCATTGTGTTTCTTCATGAGGACTACATTGGACAGCCACCGAGGATATTTGGTTTCTTCTATGAAGCCTGCGGCCAGGAGCCGGTCCACCTCTTCTTGTATTGCACGTTGTCGGTCAGGGGCCTGGCGCTGGGCCTTTTGTTTCACGGGGCGAGCGTTAGGTGGGATGTTGAGGTGGTGCTCCGCGATCTCGGGGTTGACACCCGTCATGTCCGATGGGGACCAGGCGAAGACGTCGGCATTTTCCCGTAGGAGACCGACGAGCTGCTCCCGTTCCTGCTCTGGTAGCTCCGATCCGATCTTCACGGTCTGGTCTGGTCGGGCTTCCATCAAAGGAATGTCAACGGTGGACCCCCTCGGCTCGAGATGAGGAGTCAGTTTTTTCGTTTCCCGCGGATCTGTCAGGGGTGACTCGGTCCTGGCTTTCTTGCCCAATGATACGGCGGTAAGGTAGCACCGCCTGGACTCTCGGGGGCTTCCCGTGGCTTCCCCGACCCCATCGTGAGTCAGGAATTTAATGGTCTGGTAGTAGGTCGAGACAACCACTCTGACCTTGTTGAGGGTCGGCCGGCCGAGTATGGCGTTGTAGGCGGTAGGGAGGTCGACCACCAGGAAAGTGGTTATCACCGTTTTCGACTTCGGCAGGGTCCCTAGAGTCAAGGGCAAAGTAATGGCCCCTAGGGGGGATATTGAATCTCCCGTGAAACCGGTGAACGCCGAGCGCATCGGGCTCAGGTTCTCCGTGGCCAGGCCCAGCTTCTAAAAGGCGTCGAAGTAGAGTATGTCGGCCGAGCTCCCTGTGTCGACCATGATCCTCCTCATCTGCGCGTTGGCCACCCTGGCGGATATTACCAAGGCGTCGTCGTGGTCGGGTCGCTCGGCTGCTCCGGTTGGGAAGGTAATCTCAGGCTCCGGCTCGTGCCCCGAGGCTTCGTCGGGGGCAGCTCGGGCGTACGCCTTCCTGCCTGACGTGGAGCCTCCTCCTGATGCGAGGCCCCCGGCTATCACATCGATGTGCCGCTCGACGGGGCCCTTTGGGTGAGGCGACTGCTCTTTGTTTGGCCGGAGGTACTGGCCGAGGTGTCCTCTGAGGATGAGCTCTTCGATTTGCCTCTTCAACTCGTAGCATTGCTCAGTGTCGTGCCCGTGCTGCCGATGAAATCGGCAATATCTTGATCGGTCTGCGAGCTCCCGCGGGTTCCTCATCGGGCGAGGGTCCTTGAGCAGCCCCTTCCCCTTCTCGTGCAGGAATATTTCAGTCCGGGATGAATTCAAGGCGGGAAGAGGAGGCCTCGGGTCAGGTCTGTCCAACCTTCGCCGGGAGGCGGCGGGTTGTTGCTGTCGGGGCGGTTCTGTCTTGACCTTTTTGTGTTCCTCCCGTCTTCCAGCCATCCAAGTCTCCGCGGCGATAAACTGACTGGCACGTTGGAGCATCTCGGGGACCGCGACGGGGGGTCGCTCCACGAGCGACCAGAAGAACCTGGAGGGTCGCAGGCCTGTCATGAATGCCTGCATCAAGAAAGAGGGGTGAGCATCCAACAATCCACGGATTTGGGTCGTGAATCGGTTCACAAAATGGGAGAGGGGCTCGTCCTCCTTCTGGTTGAGCCCGAGGAGCAATGCCATGGACGGCTTAGGCCGGGCGTACGCCAGGAAGTTAAGCTCAAAATCCTTGGCGAGCTGGTCGAAGGAGGCGACGGTCCCTGGCTTCAGGCCCTGTACCACGTGCGGGCCGGTCCCCGCAGAGTTATGGGGAATGCTCTGCACATCAGGGCGTCAGAAGTCCCGAATAGCGCCATCTGGGCGCGAAAAGCGGCTACATGGTTTGTCGGGTCGGCGGCGCCGTCATACGTATCCAGAGTGGGAAGGCGGAAGTGCGACGGGATCGCCTGATCTTGTATCTCGGGAGTGAACGGAGATCCCTGGCGTCCGTCCACCCCGAGCTCTCCCTTTGACTTGCGGACTTCCTGTTGTACCTCGTCAAGCCTTTGATTGACGAGGCGTAGCTGAGCTCGTAGGGCATTAGTTGAGTCGGCGGTCGGAGCCTCGGGCTCGGGTCGGCTCGCCGTGTCTTCTGCTTCTTAGCTCCCCAGCCGAGCTGCGGGGTTTTGAAGTGAGATGGGGGGCTCCGGGAGTGGTGCGTGAGTCTGGACAAGGGTCTCCCGTTGCGACGAGGGCCGGGTCATGTGCGGAGGGGTCCGCTGGGAGACGAGCGGGATGACGGTCTGGACCATGCTGGTCAGGGTCCGGACTTGGTGGGCGAGGTCGTGAAAAGCTTCAGGCGATACCGACGACGGGCCGGCGGGTGCGCCGTCGGGAGGCGACAAGCCTGGGTCATTGAACAGTCGCCAGTAGCGTTCCGATACCGCTGCGGGGCATTCGTCGCGAGCTTCGTCCTGTGGGGGGTGTTCCCCCGAGGCGGGGAGCCCAGCGGTTGAGGACTCGCCGAGGTGGATTCGCTGGTCACCTAACATTTGGGGCCCTCCTTCTAGCACCAATCTGTTACGGTAAGTAACTTTTTAGCCGTGACCTCGGGGTTGACGCGGCTGGTTCAAGGCTCCAAATGGCTAGGTACAGACGTGGTTCCTCCTTAGGATCCTGAGATGGCGGATGCAGTGGGCCTGGCTGGGAAGCTCCGCCATGCCGAGAGGGCTCAGCTACGGTCGCGTGCCTGCACACAGGTCGGGTCGGTGGCTCGGCCTGACCCCTCCGACGCTCGAGTCAGTGATGTGGAGTGGAGTGTTGAGTGAGAGAGCCCCCCCCTCCTTCGTTAGGAATCAGGGGGTATTTATAAGCGGGTTTGATGTTACCTGATGTGCCATACTGCCAGGGCAGGGCTCGTACCTCTGATAGCGTCTGTCGCTGTAGTGGTCGTTGCGTGGAGGGCCGAACTGCCGCAGGGTATGGGGGGTGTCAGTCAACGCCTCCCCCTGTCTTGGCCGATGATGGGGGTTCCGCCGGGGGGGTCGTTTGGGTACGTTCGATATGGGCGCGTGTCATGTCGTTGTTAATGCTCGTTCTGGGGCAGTGCGCCGCACAAGACCTTCGTCGCGGGAGGTGTGTTACGTCAAATCCGGGGTGTTATGTCGAATTAATTAACTACCCCTATCAAGTACATCCCTAGTTTCCCTTGTTGAATCCGTTTTCCTTACTAATAACAGTGATATAGATTTTCTTATACTTAGTGTCTACTGAGTCGGTATTGCTACTGTTGCTAAGGAGTAAAATAAACACTTGTTGCTACTGTATGCCTACTGTTGCTGCTGCTAAAGAAATATTGCTAATGTTGCTATAGCTACTACTTATTGCTTTACTGCTACTGTTGCTAAGGCTTATTATACTTATTGCTACTGTCGAGTCGAGCACATCTAATCTTTTTGCTCCTCCAACTCTTCTTGCTTCGGTATCAAAGCCAGTCCTGTGCCCTTCATTAATGCCCCTCTTGCTAATTCTTATGTTTCTTATCTGTCAACTGCCTCTGAGAATGACTCCACTGCCTCCGCTCCTACTTCAGAATGGAATTGATGTTTTCAAACTTAATAGGGTAAGCTGCCCGCGGTTCAAAGGAAAGGGATGCTCCGGCTTCTATCTCAATACCCGGCTAAGCACCCTGGCTAACCTGGAATCACTCTTTCGAACGAATGGAGTTTTTGACTAGTATTGAACTAAAGAATAGAGTTGACTTCACTCGATAAACAATGGGCAGGGCAGTAAAGGTGTTGCATCTGCAATTTCATCAGAGTTTGATGCCAGAGTTAGATGAGCTGGAGAACCAAGTCCTAATTAATAGCGGAGGAGCATTGGCCGGTGAAATGAATTGTAGCCCGAGTTAGATTAGCTAGTTGCCGGAGTTCGGGAAGTAGAGAAGAGTTGCTAGTAGGCCCAAGAATAATACATTCTCCCTTTTTTATTTCAATTTAAACGATTGATTTCATACAAGCATGCTCAATTTTCTTTTGTGTCAATGCTAGTCATAGGTGCCCAACAAGCCAATCACGTGAGTGATGACACGTATGACTTGACATAGAATCTTTTTGCTTATTATATTTTGACATTTATTACTTTATATTGACTATTGCATATATACATGTATATATTGTGATGTTCTTGGATCTGTGCAATAGGAATCGGATTGTGATGAGATCACGATAATGAGACCAATTCGCCTTTAAACACAGATCCTAAATAATTCCGGTCATAGGTTACTCGAGAGAGACATCGAGATAACCGGATAGATTGGTGTACTGTATGCCTATCTATATGATGGATGCAGTTGGTCTCATAGCTGCTCATGTGGGGACACTAGGGATACAGTACAAGTGCTCATTGGAGAATGAGTTCATTGATTGATCCGCTTACGGAATGCTGGACGGTTGATGATGCCTTATTGTCAGACAGCGATTTCGTAATCCTAGTGGTGTATCTAGTCCTTAGACTTGAGACACCAAGGATGTCCTATATGAGTGCTCCATTTTTTGATATCGCACTTATATGTTTGGATGTCCTAAATCTAGTATAGCCAGTTATTAGGAGTGGTAGTTGACCTTACGAAGACTATTGAGTATCGATAGAGGATCATCCACTCTCGGCGTCATGAAAGGAATATCATATGTGTTCTTACTCAAATAAATCCTTGGCTAGGGTCATTTGGATTGAGAGAGAAAGAGTTCTCCGGGAGAATCCGATTAGAGCGAGACTCGAGTAGAAACTGTATGGGTCTGACAGCACCATACCCGGTATACGGTTTCTAGGATATTAGATGGATGAGAGACTATAGGTACACGGTAACTGAGGATAGATAGGTCCAATATATTAGATTCCCCTGTATCGTCTAGGGACTACGACGTAGTAGTCTAGTACGTTCGTAGTCGATGAGTCGAGTGAATTATTATGGAGATAATAATTCACTAAGCTAAAAGGAGTTCTGATAAGTATGACTCATGACCAGCTCGATATTGGGCCTAGAGGGTCACACACATATAGTAGGCGTTGCGATGAGTAGAGGTTCGGATATGAGATATTCGCCGGAGCCCCTATCTTATTAGATATCCAATAAGCCCATGAATTATTGGATCCTATGGATGAGATCCAATAAGAGCCCATAAGAGATTATTGGATATAGATCCACTAATCTAAGAGGCTTAGGTAATTGGATACAGATCTAATACCTAATAGGGGAGATCCATTAGGGTTTGATAGAGGACCTCTATAAATAGGAGGGATTCAGTGGTTCATAGGCTAGAGCCTTTACTTGCCTCTCCTATTCTCCTCCCCCTCTCCACCTTAGAATAGGCTTGGAGTTTTGAGGAGCGTCGTCGCAGCCCTACTATATGGATCACCGCTAGTGAGGAGAACGCTTGACCTCCTTCACCCTCTCCTAGAGGTCTGTAAGGACGCAGGGATATACGATCTCCCTAGGTAACATAATATACTCTATACACAGTTTTAAGTTTTATGGATTTTTGTGCACCAATCTTCGCATAACGACGAACATCTCTTTGGGAATAGAGAATTTTATTTTTTGTTCTTCCGCTGCGCATGTGATGTCGCCCTAAGATTTTCTATCAGTCAAATCAATGCATCATTGTTTAAAACCAAAAAACAAAAAATCATCACAAATATAAGCATGCCCTTGTATAATACTTTAAACAATAAAGCATCTTCAATCAAAGGATTTGTTACCAATAATTCTAATTCTAATGCTTTTTCCTTTATTGTTTCGGCTAGTTATGAAGTATTTTGGATCTTCGGTCACGAGCATCCATAATCAAAATTTTATTTTTGCTTCTAGCATTTGATTGTAAAGATGTCTACAAGAAGGGTGGGTTTGTTCTAGGTACCCATTTAGCTTTGAGTCCCTCATGGTTGGATCTACCTATTTTAATTTTTGGCATTAAGATATTCATGGTTCCTTTAGGAACTCAAACCAATTTATGTGAGTCATACTTTTTAAATGAATATTTAAAAGAAAAATGACCACATCTCAAAAATTACACTTAATCTTAGGGATAACATATAATGTGGGTCCTTTAATAAAAGTAGTTGGCTTTTGTTGAGTGTAATTACACACAAAGTCGATTTCTTCTTTTCTACGAACATGACTCTTATTGGCAAGAATCATATTTAAAGATTTGTTACCAATTTTAAAATTTTCTAACATTTGTTATAATACTACATTTTCTTTCTTAAGTGAATCTAGTTCTTCACACTTAATGCAAGGGGTTAACAAGCATTTATCATACTCATTTTTTAAATTTTCAAATTCATTAGAAAGAGAAGCATGGTCCTTTTTTAATAATATATATTTTTTACCAACTAAATTATATTCATCAAACAAATTATGAAAGGTATTAAGTAATTCTTCATAACATAAATAAGAGTCATTTGAGTCACTTACCTCATCGTTGAGAACCATTAGGGCGTAATTTGCCACCTCGCGTTTGTTGCTTTGCTCCTTATCTTCGTATGTATTTGATTCATCCTATGTCTCCTTGAATGTTTTCTTCTTCTTCGGTAGCTTCTTTCATTTATAACAAGTTGTTTCATTTTTAAGTTTGTTTTTAGAATTATTCTTTTTCATGAACTTTTTAATTTTTTTATCAAAAGTTCTATGTCATCATCACTTGAGCTTTCACTCGAGTGGTCTTCTATTGTTTGAAGTGTCAAATCCTTCATGTTCTTTGGAAGGTAGTTCTCATGTTCATCATGTTCAATACAAGTCATTTCATAGGTCATTTATCATCACTTGAGCTTTCACTCGAGTGGTCTTCTATTGTTCGAAGTGTCAAATCCTTCATGTTCTTTGGAAGGTAGTTCTCATGTTCATCATATTCAATACAAGTCATTTCATAGGCCATTAATGTTGAATCTCATGTTTTGATGATTAAAACAATTGATAAGTGTTTATAATTTGATCTGCGTTTTGAGTGACGCAGGATGTTTCGATCAGGGAGAGACATTTAAAGCAGGAAAAATCATGATGGGCCGGAGAAACATATCAGAAGATTGGACATTGCACCGAAGGATCGGTCGACGTATCGATAAAAGGCTTCGGGCCATGGTTTCGGGCATTGGGTCAAGAAGAGCGGATATTGTGCCAAGGATATCAGAGTTGCAAAGGTCAATTGGCCGATTGGGCAATAGGCTGTAAGAAAGGATGATGCGCAGAAGAATCGAGAAGACTTTTGAAAGTCATTTTCTATAATATTCCATAATTCGAAATCCATTAAAATTAGAAAGATTCTCATTCTAATCTTTCAATGTGTGTAATCTGTCCCATTGAACATGGACGGACGTGTAATTGAATAGCTCTCTAGGTTATCGGCAAATACTATCTCTCTTGGGTTTAAAACCAAATGAGAATGAACCTTGCTCTAATACCAATTGTTAGGATCAAGAGTGGCACTAAGAGGGGGTGGGTGAATTAGTGCAGCGGAAAATTTTCATGATTTTAAAAGACTTGTTTGGATTAAAACTGATTCCGACGAAAATGGTTTCGATTCAATCCGTTTCGGAGAGAATTTAAACTTGAAAGCTTTCATAAAATTAAAGCTGTTGGGAAATCATGGGGGGCGACATCATATGCGCAGCGGAAGAACAAGAAAACAAAATCCCCGATTCCCAAAAAGATGTTCGTCGTCGTGCGAAGATTGGTGCGCAAAAATCCGCAAAACACAAAACTGCGTATAGAGATTGTGTTACCTAGGGAGATCGTATATCCCTGTTTCCTTGCAGATCCTTAGGAGAGGGTGAAGGAGGTCAAGCGTCCTCCTCTCTAGCGGTGATCCACACAGCAGGGTTGCGACGACGCTCCTCAAAACTCCAGGCCTACTCTGAGGTGGAGAGGGAGAGGAGAATAGGAAAGGCAAGCAAAGACTCTAGCCTATGAGGTTGTGAATCCCTCCTATTTATAGAGATCCCGTGTCAAACCCTAATGGGTCCTTCCCTAGTGGGTATTGGATCTGCATCCAATAAGACAAGGGCTCCGTCGGATATCTCATATCCGAACCTCTACTCATCGCAATGCCTACCATATGTGTGTGACCCTCTAAGCCCAATATCGAGCTGGCCGTGAGTCATACCTGTCAGAACTCCTTCTCACTCAGTGAATTATTATCTGTGTAATAATTCACTCGACTCATCGACTACGGACGTACTAGGCCACTACGCCGTAGTCCCCAGACGATACAGGGGAATCCAATCCATTGGACCTGTCTGTCCTCGGTTACCATGTACCTATAGTCCCTCATCCATCTAATATCCTAGAGACCGTATATCGAGCATGGTGCTGTCAGACCCATACGGTTTCTACTCGAGTCTCGCTCTAATCGGATTCTCCCGGAGAACTCTTTCTCTCTCAACCCGAATGACCCTGGCTAGGGATTTGTCTGAGCAAGAACACATAGGATATTCCTCTCATGACGCCGAGAGTGGATGATCCTCTATTGACACTCAATAGCCCTCGTAAGGTCGACTACCACTCCCAATGACCAGCTGTACTAGATCTGGGAATAGCCAAACCTATAAGTCTGGTATCAAAGAGTGGAGCACTCATACAGGACATCCTTGGTGTCTCAAGTCTAAGGACCAGATACACCACTAGGACTACGGAATCGATGTCTGACAATAAGGCATCATCAACCATCCAGCATTCCGTAAGTGGATCAATCAGTGAACTCATTCTCCAATGAGCACCTGTACTGTATCCCTAGTGTCCCTACACGAGCAACTATGAGACCAGCTGCATCCATCATATGGACGGGTATACAGCACACCAGTCTATCCGATTATCACGATGTCCTTCTCGAGTAACCTATGACCGGGATTATTTAGGATATATGTTTAAAGGTGAATCAATCTCATTATCGTGATCTCATCACGATCCGATTCCCATTGCACAAATCCAAGGACATCACAATATATATATGCATTTATGCAATAGTTATAAAGTGATATACGCCAAAATATAATAAGCAAAAAGATTATGTATCAAGTCACACGTGCCATCACTCACGTGATTGACTTGTTGGGCACCTATGACTAGCAATCTCCCACTTGACCTAAAGCCAATCACCTATGTGTCTGATCCCCATCAGACTCCTGTGACGCTCGTAGACAAAATGAGATAACGGCTTTGTCAATGGATCTACAATATTATCTTCGGATGGAACTCTTTCCACTGCTACATATCCTCGGGTTACGATCTCTCTGATAAGTTGGAACCTCCTCAGAACACTTCTGATGAGACCCGAGTTCCCTTATTTGAGTAGTCGCCCCGTTATTATCGCAATATAAGGAAGTCGACGTGTCGCTACCTGTATCGACTCTCAAATCTGTGATGAACTTCTTCACCCAGACTCCCTCCTTTGCTGCATCCGATGCAGCAATGTACTCCGCCTCTGTGGTCGAGTCAGTAGTGGTATCTTGCTTGGAACTCTTCCAGCACACTGCTCCTCCATTCAAGGTGTACACATACCCTGAATTCGACTTGCTATCATCGACATCAGACTAAAAACTTGAGTCAGTGAAGCCTTCAACCTTAAGGCTATTACCTCCATATACAAGTAAAAGATCCTTAGTCCTTCTCAAGTACTTAAGGATACACTTTACTGCTTTCCAATGCTCCAAGCCTGGATCCGCCTGATACCTGCTCGTGACACTCAGAGCATGCGCTATATCAGGCCTAGTACATAGCATGGCATACATGATAGACCCTATTGCTGAGGGATAAGGTATCATATTCATGTTTGCCCTTTCTTCTGGAGTTTTCCATGTCAAACCTTTTGACAATGGTTTCTATGTACCTGGACTGGGACAAGCCAAGCATCCTCTTGGATCTATCTCTATAGATTCTAATCCCCAAGATATAGGATGCTTCCCCTAAGTCCTTTATGGAGAAGTGTCTAGATAACCAAGTCTTTACTGTGGATAGCATTCCTACGTCATTCCCAATGATGAGGATGTCATCCACATATAACACCAAAAAGGTGATAGCGCTCCCACTTACCTTCCTGTACATACAAGGCTCATCTTCATTCTTAACGAAGTCATAAGATCTGATTGACTCATCAAATCTTATGTTCCAACTTCGGGAAGCTTGCTTTAGTCCATAAATGGATTTAAGCAACCTACACACTTTCTCTGGGCAGTTCTTGGACACGAATCTCTCAGGTTGCATCATATACACCTCCTCCTCGAGGTTCCCATTGAGGAATGCGGTGTTCACATCCATCTGCCAGATCTCATAATCATAGTGTGCTGCAATAGCCAATAGAATTCTGATGGATTTTAGCATTGCTACGGGTGAGAAGGTTTCGTCGTAGTCAACACCCTACCTTTGACGATACCCCTTAGCCACTAGCCTTGTTTTATAGGTCTCTACCTTTCCATCTACTCCGGTCTTTTTCTTAAAGATCCACTTGCAACCGATGGGTACAATACCTTCGGGCGCATCAACTAGGTTCCAAACCTTATTGGAGTACATAGAATCCATCTCAGAATTCATGGCTTCTTGCCACTTCCCGGAGTCTATACTCATAATAGCCTCCACGTAGGTCTGAGGATCAATATCCTCAACATCATCTCCTCTAATATGTCCTACATATCTCTCAGGAGGATGAGATACTCTATCAGACCTACGTAAAGTTGAAACTTGTGTATTAGGTACCTGAACAGACTCGGGCTGTAGAGTGGTGCTTGAGCTTGGTTCTATAACCTCACTCAACTCTATCATTCTCCCACTGTCTCCGCCAAGAATGTGTTCCTTCTCAAGGAACACTGCTCTCTTAGCTACAAAGACCTTTTGGTCCTCGAGATGATAGAAATAATACCCACAAGTTTCCTTAGGGTATCCCACAAATTTGCATCGCTCTGTCCTTGATTCTAACTTATCGGGGTTGTGTCTTTTAACGTGGGCTGGGCAGGCCCAAATCTTAACAACCTTAAGATCAGGCTTCTTCCCTTTCCATATCTCATATGGTGTAGACACTACCGACTTAGTTGGAACTCTGTTCAGTAGGTAAGCTGTGGTCTCTAAGGCATATCCCCAGAATGAGATGGGTAGGTCAGCGAAACTCATAATGGACCGTACCATATCTAATAATGTACGATTTCTCCTTTCAGAGACACCATTGAGCTGAGGTGTATAAAGAGGTGTCCATTGGGATAATATCCCATGGTCCTTGAGGAACTGAGTAAACTCTGTACTTAAGTACTCACCTCCTCGATCTGATCGAAGAGTTTTGATACTCTTTCCAGTCTGGTTCTCCACCTCATTCTTATACTTTCTGAATTTCTCAAAGGCCTCGGACTTGTACTTCATTAAGTACACATATCCATACCTTGAGAAATCATCAGTAAATATAATGAAGTAGGAGTAACCTCTAATGGCATGAGTTGACATGGGTCCACATACATCACTATGTATGAGTTCCAACAACTTAGTGGCTCTCTCTCCAGTTCCACTAAATGGAGAGTTGGTCAATTTTTCACGAATGCAAGGCTCACAAGTTGCATAAGACATATAGTCGAATGGATCTAGATATCCATCATTTAGTAACTTTTGAATCCTTCTTTCATGGATGTGACCTAGCCTACAATGCCACAGGTATGCACTGTTCACCTCATCTCGTTTCCTCTTAGACACATTTACATTCATGATATGTGGAGTAGTGTCTAACATAAATAAACCATTATGCAATGTTCCTTTCGTGATGATCTTATCATCTAATAATATTGAACAACCATTGTTCTCAAAAACAAATTTATATCCACTAACTGTTAAACATGAAATAGAGATAATGTTTTTGATAATAGAAGGAACAAAATAACATGCATCTAATGCAGTAAAAGCTCCACTAGGTAGATGTAGGGCGACCTCGCCAACAGCTAATACAGCAACTTTTGCTCCATTACCCATCTTGAGGTCCATCTCGCCTCTCTCTAGTCTCATAGACCTTGCCAGAACCTGCAACGAATTGCATATATGATAAGCACTACCGGTATCCAATACCCATGTGTTATCATAAGAGTCTGACAAATGGAGACTGATCATGAATGTACCTGAAGCTTCATCAAGCTTTTGTTTCGCCCTTTCTGCAAGGTACTCTTTGCAGTTTCTCTTCTAGTGCCCATCTTTACCACAGTGGAAGCACTGGCCTTTGTCCTTTGTTGGGTCTTTCTTAGCAACCTTTGCTTTACCTTGTTTGCCCTTGCCCTTTCCCTTCTTAAGGGACCTTTCTGCTTTCCTTTTCTTTCTGGTCTCACTAGTGTAGAGAACTGGCTTCTCTTTCTTAATAGTACTCTCTGCCTCCCTCAACATATTGAGGAGCTCTGGGAGAGTCACCTCAAGCTTGTTCATATTAAAATTCATTATGAACTATGAAAAGGAATCTGGTAGGGACTGAAGCACAATGTCCACACACAAGTTATCCTCTAGGACCATTCCTAGACCTGTGAGTTTCTCTATCCACTCAATCATCTTTAGGACATGGTATTGAACCGGTGTCCCCTCAGTCATCCTAGCGCGGAAAAGGCTCTTGGATATCTCATATCGTTGAGTCCTTCCCTATTCCTCAAACAATTTGCGGACATGTAGGAGAATGGATCTGGCATCCATCTTTTCATGTTGTCTCTGTAACTCTGGAGTCATAGAGCCCAACATATAGCACTGAGCAAGAGTGGAGTCATCAATGTACTTCACGTAGCGAGCGATCTCATCCTCGCTTGCCCCTTCTTCGGGCGTAGGCATCACTATATCAAGGACGTACACGATTTTCTCCGCTGTGAGAATAATTCTCAAGTTACGGAGCCAATCCGTATAATTTGGACCAGTGAGGCGGTTGACATCAAGTATGCCACGTAAGGGATTTGAAAGCGACATTTTTTTGAAAATAAAGATTTAGTAGAAATGAATAACATGCAGATTTTGTAAGAAATAAACTATCAAGATATGGACTTCTATCTTAATATGCTCCCACTATTTTACTATCGAGTCACGCGACACCCTCAGCACGTGAAACGGAAGTCTCCGACAGACTTCTAGTGGGGATCAGGATCCAATCAGCGTCTTAGTGTAACCTCGAGGGACTCGACCAATCACACTAAGCCTAAAAGGTAGGCAACTCTTACCGATCATAACTCCTTGTGATTCCCGTCATGTTCGGCCTCCGAATCACCATGGCCTCGAGGGACTCGACCAACCATGATGCTCGGTTAAGTCAACACCTTCGTTACAAGATGAGTCTGATTTGATGATATACCCTCGAGGGACTCGACCAAGCATACCATGCCCTCAGGTCACCGGTGACATCTCTATGTTGTAAGCAAGATAGCGAATCGCGATATAGGTGAGTCTCGAGGGACTCGACCAACTCAACCTACACCGGGAATCGGTTCCTACTCATAACGATGGAAGGCCACGTGGGTCAATCTAATTGCCTCACGTTTACCGACTTAATATTATTGAGAGATGTTTCTATGATTTGGTCTCTTAATATGACATGTCACACATATACATATTTAATATATATCTACATCGCATGCAAATATATATACATATCTAGTATGTGTATAAGCAATCACACCAGATGATCATGGACCACAACCTAATATGATTAGGCCCGAGCCAGTAGGCCTAATCACTCACATCAAGATCTATGTGTGCAACGGTGCATCTCCATGCCCTGTGATCGTCCATCTCGTCCTCGTCGGTTTCGTCGACATCTTGATGCATCTCCATGCATCACGATCGTCCGTCTCGTGGGTCCCGCTATCGCATCCACGCTCCCGCTGCGCCTCCTCATGTGATTACAACTTAATCATAGGCACGCAGGCCCGACAATAAACGAAAAATATAATGGAGGTTCGCAGACCTCAATAATAATAATCACAAGTACACACATCACACGGTCCATGATCATCCGTCCACACATCATACATCACATGTATAAATAATCATCATCATGTAGGACTACTAGATAATAATAAAAATAATAATCAACTAAACCTTTTAATTAATTAATATTTTTCTGAAATCAGGGACATGTAGGGAATTTCTCAATTCCTAAGGGTATTTTCGTAATTTGGACAAAAGACAGAAACTGGAATTTCTCAAATTCCGAGGGGCAAAACTGTCTTTTTCCCAGAAAACCCTAATGCCCTTTCCCCCTTTCGCTGCTGCCGCTACCGCCGCCGCCACCCTGCTGGCGGCGGCCAGCGCCCTCGCCTACAGGCGGCACGCCCGCTGGCGGCGCTGCCGCTGCAGGTGGGCTCCCCTTTCGGGCGTCGCTGCCTCCGCAGGCGGTGCTGTCCCGCCGGGCGGCCGCCCCTGTGGGGGGGGGTTTCGCCCGCGGGAGCAGCGGTGGCAAGCGTCGCGCGTCGCTGCCCTGCGGCGGCAGGCGCCGCTTCCATTCGGCGGCAGGCGCCGCTGCCCTGCGGTGCCTCTGCCCGTGGGTTGCCAGCCCCACTGGCAGCAAGCCTGCTGCAAGCAGACCGCCGGCCGGCTGCTGCAGGCACAGCGCTTGCGCATGCGCCGGCGCTGTGCTGCCTGGCTGCGGCTGCGGCTACCGCTGCAGGTGGCTGTAGGCATGCAGATCGAGGGCAGCAACTGTTGCTGCCCTTCCTCGCTTTTGCGTCAATGATTTTGACGTCAAAATTCTTCCTAAACACAACACACGCAGTTCAAAACCAATCATTCGCACGAACAACCTGGCTCTGATACCACTGTTGGGAAATCATGGGGGGCGACATCATATGCGCAGCGGAAGAACAAGAAAACAAAATCCCCGATTCCCAAAAAGATGTTCGTCGTCGTGCGAAGATTGGTGCACAAAAATCCGCAAAACACAAAACTGTGTATAGAGATTGTGTTACCTAGGGAGATCGTATATCCCTGTTTCCTTGCAGATCCTTAGGAGAGGGTGAAGGAGGTCAAGCGTCCTCCTCTCTAGCGGTGATCCACACAGCAGGGTTGCGACGACGCTCCTCAAAACTCCAGGCCTACTCTGAGGTGGAGAGGGAGAGGAGAATAGGAAAGACAAGCAAAGACTCTAGCCTATGAGGTTGTGAATCCCTCCTATTTATAGAGATCCCGTGTTAAACCCTAATGGGTCCTTCCCTAGTGGGTATTGGATCTGCATCCAATAAGACAAGGACTCCGTCGGATATCTCATATCCGAACCTCTACTCATCGCAATGCCTACCATATGTGTGTGACCCTCTAGGCCCAATATCGAGCTGGCCGTGAGTCATACCTATCAGAACTCCTTCTAACTCAGTGAATTATTATCTCTGTAATAATTCACTTGACTCATCGACTACGGACGTACTAGGCCACTACGCCGTAGTCCCCAAACGATACAGGGGAATCCAATCCATTAGACCTGTCTGTCCTCGGTTACCATGTACCTATAGTCCCTCATCCATCTAATATCCTAGAGACCGTATATCGAGCATGTTGCTGTCAGACCCATACGGTTTCTACTCGAGTCTCGCTCTAATCGGATTCTCCCGGAGAACTCTTTCTCTCTCAACCCGAATGACCCTGGCCAGGGATTTGTCTGAGCAAGAACACATAGGATATTCCTCTCATGACGCCGAGAGTGGATGATCCTCTATTGACACTCAATAGCCCTCGTAAGGTCGACTACCACTCCCAATGACCAGCTGTACTAGATCTGGAAACAGCCAAACCTATAAGTCTGGTATCAAAGAGTGGAGCACTCATACAGGACATCCTTGGTGTCTCAAGTCTAAGGACCAGATACACCACTAGGACTACGGAATCGCTGTCTGACAATAAGGCATCATCAACCATCCAGCATTCCGTAAGCGGATCAATCAGTGAACTCATTCTCCAATGAGCACCTGTACTGTATCCCTAGTGTCCCTACACGAGCAGCTATGAGACCAGCTGCACCCATCATATGGATGGGTATACAGAATACCAGTCTATCCGATTATCATGATGTCCTTCTCGAGTAACCTATGACCGGGATTATTTAGGATATGTGTTTAAAGGTGAATCGATCTCATTATCGTGATCTCATCACGATCCGATTCCCATTGCACAAATCCAAGGACATCACAATATATATATGCATTTATGCAATAGTTATAAAGTGATATACGCCAAAATATAATAAGCAAAAAGATTATGTATCAAGTCACACGTGCCATCACTCACGTGATTGACTTGTTGGGCACCTATGACTAGCAAAAGCCGATCTCAAAAGGTGTTTACTTGAAAGCGTATGTAGTCGTAATAAAAGCATAGTAAGGAAGAGAGGTAGTTTGCTATAAAAGTAAATTGCTTAAAGTAAATGTAAACCGAGTTTTAAAGTGGTTTGATCAATATGACCTATATCTACTTTAAAGAGGGAGAAGAACTTCGAAAGGGTAGGGTTTATATAGGCCCCAATTGGTTTGAATTTGGAGCTCAAAAGTGTCATCTCCTAGATTTCCGGGGTCTTGGCGATACCACCACCATAACTGGGCGGTACGACCACCTGGCATCTGACACTAGGCGGTACTACTACTAAGTCTAGGTAGTACCACCACATGGCAGAGCTTGGAGATCGAGCTCTGGTGGTACCACCGCCTAGCAGTAATAATTACCGACGGTACCACCGCTTGATAGGGGCGGTACTACCGCTCAGAATTCCTAGGAGACCAAGTCTCCTGGGCAGTGCCACCGTCGGCCCTGGCGATGTCACCGCTGGCCAGCTTGGTCCGAATGGGCTGATCCATTCGACCCAATTTGGGTCTGTTCAGGGCCCAGTTAGCGAACTTCTAGCAAACTCTTGAACTTGCAATGATCCTCTTGGTCCTGGCGGTACCACTACCATAACTAGGCGGTACTATCGCTTGGCATCTGATACTGGGCGGTACTATCGCTCAATCTAGGTGGTACCACCGCCTAGCAGAGCTTGGAGACCGAGCTCTAGTAGTACCATTGCCTGATTGGGGCGGTAACATCGCCTAGCAATAATAACTACCGGCGGTACCACTGTCTGACAAGGGTGGTACTACCGCCTAGAATTCCTGGGAGGCCAAGTCTCCTAGTGGGGCCCTAGTGGTGTCACCGTCGGCCAAGAATTCTAGGTCCGAATGGGCTGATCCATTCGGCCCAATTTAAGTCTGTTCAGGGCTTAGTTGGCCCCAAATTAAGTTAATGAGATCACCTTCCAATTCTAACTTAATCTACCTGCTAACCACGACACTTAAGCCATTAATGTTACAAATCGTGTTCCGGTGCGTCACTCGCTTCTTCCGGCGAGCTTCCGACGAACATCCGACGAACCCTCGGTAATGCTCCGATGAACTTCTGGCAAACTCCTAGACTTGCGACGATCCTCTTGGTGAGTTTCGATAAGCTTCTTTGGCAAGCTCATGGACTTCTCGAATTGTTCCTACAGAACCTCCGACGACCGTCTGGACTTCCGACAAACTCTCGAACCCCCAACGTGATCTTGGTCTTGACTCCGGCTCAACACCTACTGTATGTCTTACTACCATCGTAGTTAATCCTGCACACTTATCTCAATATATGGATTAGATAACCAAATGATAATTGACTTCATCATCAAAATCTGAGATTCAATAATCTTCCCCTTTTTGATGATGACAATCAATTGATGACGGAGTTAATCTTAACTCCCTCTATCTATATGTCATACTTGAGATAAGTCATTCTTGAATTCAAAGCCTTTGAATTCAAGAGACATATTAATAAGTTAAGTTCATTTAAACTTATCAATACTCCTATCATGATTCCTATCATGATGTTTCTCTCTAAAAATGATGTCAAGGCATGACATCCATTTTCAAGTTTCATATTTCAAATGTGAAGTATAGCAATCATAGCAATTCATGGTAAGATATCAATATTATAAAATTACGATGCAAGCTCTTGATATCTTAACATAATGAAATATTTCAAATGTAAGCTCTATGTATAGTAATTCATTCTATCATAGCAATTCATCATATGGCAAGATATCAATTTGTAAAATTACGATGCAAGCTCTTGATATCTTAACATAATACAAATATTTCAAATGTAAGCTCTATGTATAGCAATTCATCATATGAAAAGATATCAATTTGTAAAATTATGATATAAGCTTTTGATATCTTATCATAATGCAAATATAGCAATAATAGCAATTATAGCAATTCTATCATCAATTTACCACATATTTCTCTGATATCTTAACATAATGCAAATATGACAATTATAGCAATTTTATCTATCATCAATTTACCATATATTTCTCCTCCTTTGTCATCAACAAAAAGGAGAACGATTTAAGCATATTTTAAGCATAAGTGCAGTAATGATTCATGTCATATAAAAGTTCATGTCATTTTTCAATAATAAGTGATAGGATACCAATTATACAAACATTTCAAGGAAACATGACATGGAGATAGCTTTCATTACATCTTCTTTTTTATTTATCATTATCTATTTGCATGAAGGAGGAAAGTCATTGTGAGCTTACTTAAATGAAGTTAAACAAAATGATAAGAGATTAAATCATGCTTCATTTTTACACGGATCAAGATATGCATGTGAATTAATTTCATGCAAGTGTTCATCTCAAAAGGAAATCTTCCTTTATCAAGAAGGAATTCATATAAAAGAATCATTTCATCAAATCCCTTTCTAAAATTCAAGATAAATCTATGAGAGATGCATTTTCATATGTCAAAAATCATGGAGCATTGATATGAAATAAACTTGATACATTGATATAAAATCATTTAGGCTCATGAAAGCTCCATTAAGTCCGGAAGATAAATATAAAATCATGTATTCGGACAATATTATTAGGATCAAGGAAGTCCGAAAATGAAATTCATGTATTCGGACAAGGTTTTGCTATAGATTTTCAGACAAAGGTAAAACATGCTTATTATCATGGAAATTTTGCATCCAAAACACATAATTTCCAACATGTTATTAAGGCATGTAATCGTGTAAAATTCTCTTCATAGCAATTAAGTGATTAATCATTGAATCAAGAAAGTTCAAAAATCGAATTTAATAAGTTCATGCATTCGGACAAATCAACATTCCTAATTCTCTTCTAATGAAATCAAATTGTTCTTCACATAAAGGCTTTGTAAAAATATCAGCTAGTTAATGTTTAGTATCAATGAACTCTATAATTACATCATGATTAGTGAAATGATCTCGTATAAAGTGATGTTTAATATCAATATGTTTTGTTCTTGAGTTGAATGAGATTATTTGTTAAGCATATTGCACATGTGTTATCACATCTAATGGGAATATTTTTAAGATACACTTTATAATATTCTAAGGTGTTTTTCATCCACACAACTTGTGCACACATGCACTAGCTGTAATATACTCAGCTTCGGTTATTGATAGTGTAACCGAGTTTTGTTTCTTGGATGACTAGGAAACAAGGGCATGTCTCAAAAATTGACATGTTCTTGATGTGTTTTTTCTATCTAGTCTACACTCAGCAAAATCTGCATCGGCATAAGCAATTAACTCAAAATTCTTGGATTTTGGATACCATAATCCTAGATTTGTGGTACCTTTAAGATATCTAAGTATTCTTTTAACTGCTTTAAAATGAGATATCTTAGGGTTCGATTGAAACTAAGCACAAAGTCCTACATTGAACATGATATCCGGCCTAGTTGCAGTGAGATAAAGTAAACTTCCTATCATACCCCTATATGTTTTTTTATCGAAGCTTTCTCCACTTTTATCAATTTCTAACTTAATGGAGGTGCTCATAGGAGTGTTGATAGCTTTTGAGCTATCCATATTAAATCTTTTTAGCAAATTTAAAGCATATTTAGTTTGACTTATAAAGATGTCATTGCTTAATTATTTAATTTATAAACCTAAGAAGAAGGTTAATTCTCCCATCAAACTCATTTCAAATTCAAGGCTCATAGTTTTAGCAAAAGATTCACAAAAAGATTCGTTCGTAGAACCGAAGATAATATCATCAACATAAATCTGGACAATGAAAAAATTATTTTTAAAATTCTTGATAAACAATGTAGTATCGACCTTGCCTTTTGAGAAATTATTTTCAATAAGAAAAGAACTAAGTCTCTCATACCAAGCCCTTGGGGCTTATTTTAAATCATAAAGAGCTTTAGTTAATTTAAACACATGATTAGGGAGGCTATTATTTTTAAATCCGGGAGGTTATTCAACATAAACTTCTTTGGAAATAAAGCTATTAAGAAAAGTGCTTTTGACATCCATTTGAAATAACTTAAAATTATTACTACTAGCATAGGTAAGAAGCATCATTATGGCTTATAATCGAGCCACAAGAGCGAAGGTTTCTTTGTAATCGCTATCTTCTTCTTTGTTGAAACATTTGGCCACTAATCTAGCCTTATTTCTAACTACGATACCAAATTCATCTTGCTTGTTTCTAAAGACTCATTTAGTACCAATAAATAAATGGTCATTTGGCCTAGGAATAAGCTTCCACACCTCATTTCTCTCAAATTGATTTAACTCATCTTGCATTGCGATAATCTATGAATTATCTTTCATGGCTTCGTCAATACATTTGGGTTCAATTTAGGAGAGAAAAGCGACATTTGCACAAAATTTTTTAAAAGAAGAACGTGTTTAAACCCCCTTAGATGTGTCTCTTAGGATGAGCATCTACATACTTCCGATCCTTAGGTAAGGATGTTTCAAAAGTAGATGCATCCAAGTTGCTAGTTGGAGAAGGGGTTTCATTTAAATTCAAAGAATAGAAATTAATATCATCATCAAAATTCTTTTTCTTGATTTCTGAAATCTCATTGGAAATAACATGAATGAATTCTTCTATAATTAAAGTTCTTTTATTGAAGATATGAAATGCTTTAGAAATCGAACAATAACCAAGAAAAATTCCTTCATCGGATTTAGCATCAAACTTTCCTAAGGCATCTTTTTCATTCAAGATAAAACACTTGCATCAAAAAACTTTAAAATATGAAACATTGAATTTTTTGTTGTTCCACAACTTATAGGAGTTTTGGTGAGTAAGGGTCTTACTAGAACACTATTCAAAATATAGCATGTAGTGTTTATGGCTTTGGCCCAAAAATATTTGGGTAGACTATGTTCATTCAACATGATTCTTACCATTTCTTGTAAATTTCTATTTTTTTCTTTCTACTACTCCATTTTGTTGAGGATTTCTTGGAGTAGAGAAGTTACGATTGTATCCATTCAATTAACAAAATTCTTGGAAATCACGGTTTTGAAATTCACCACCGTGATCACTTCTAATTGATGAAATCATAGAACCCTTTTCATTTTGAACAAGTTTACAAAACTTGGTGAAATATCTAAAGCATTCATTTTTGTGTTTTGAGAAATAGGTCCATGTGTATCTAATATAATCATCTATAATAACAAAGACGTATTTGCTACCTCCTAGGCTTGATGTAGAGATTGGTCCGAATAAATCCATATGGATCAATTGCAATGGTCTAGAGGTGCTTATTTGATTCTTAGGTTTGAAGCTACCCTTAATTTATTTTCTTAATTGACAAGCATCACACACATTATCTTTGATGAATTTGATATGAGGAATTCCTCTTATAAGTTCTTTGGATAAAATTTGAGTGATTAGTTTTATGCTAACATGACCTAATCTCCTATGCCAAATCCAAACATCGTCATTCAAAACCGAGAAATACATTTTATTGCAAAGAGCATTAATGTCAATGGTGTATACGTTATTTTATTTTAATGTAATCATAGATGTGTTTTTGTGTGGTTTTTCAATAATGCAAGCATTAGATTTGAATTTGATAATATATTCTTTATCACACAATTGACTAATGCTCAAGAGGGTATGTTTTAAACTATTAACTAACAAAACATCTTCAATAAAGAAGTTGGATTTATTACCTATGGTTCCTTTCCCAATGATTTTACCCTTGTTGTTATCTCCGAAGGTGACATAGCCTTCGTCTATGCTAATGAGCTTAGAGAATTAAGATGGATCTCCAGTCATATGCCTTGAGCATCCACTATCAAGGTACCATCTCTTGCTCCTAGCTTATGATGGTATATGTTTCTACAAGAAATGATAATTTTTAGGTACCCATTTAATCTTGGGTGCCTCAAAAACTGATCTAAATTGTTTATCATATTACATGGAATTTATCATGGTTTCTTTAGGAACCCAAATCAATTTGTTCGGACTAACTTTCTTGAATGGACAATGATAAATTCTATGTCCATATTTGCAATAAAAGTTACATTTGCTTTGGTGTGAAACATGCAAGATAGGACCTTTAATGACGATAGTTGGATTTTGGTGAGGACTTCTCACAAATCCAATTCCTCTTTATTTAGGAACATGACCCTTATTTGTAAGGATCATATTCAAAGACTTGCTACTAGCCTCGAATTTCTTCAAGGTGTCTTTAAGTAGCAAGTTCTCCTTTTGGAGAGTTTCTAGATCATGACATTTCATACATGGAGCTAAACTATTATTATGTTCAGTTTTTAATTTATCGAAATTACTAATAAGAATATCATGCTCATTTTTTAACATTTTATATTTTCTACTAATTGTTTTGCATTCATCAAATAAGTTATGGAAAGCATTTAATAATTCATTAAATGATAAATCTGCATCAATTAAGTTTGTTACCTCCTCTCTGATGGCCATTAGGGCGTAGTGAGCAACTTGCTCGGTGTTGGACTCCTCTTCTTCGGATGCGCTTGAGTATCCCACGTTGCTTTGAGTGCCTTCTTCTTTGGTGTTCTATTCTTGGCTTAGGGACAATCACTTTTATAGTGTCCCAGCTTCTTGCATTTATAGCAAATAACTTAGTCTTTTTTGTTTCAAATTTATTTTTAGTGTCATTTTTAAATTTGTTTCTTTTAATAAATTTTTTAAATTTTCTTGTTAGAAGTGTCAAGTCATCGTCAAAGTCCTCATCACTTAAGTTTTCTCTCAGGTGGAATTCTAGAGTTCTAAGTGTCATATCCTTCCTGTTCTTTGGAAGGATGCCTTCTTGCTCTTCATGAGCTTTACAAGTCATTTCGTAGGTCATTAATGATCCGATTAATTCTTCAATAGGGAAGTTGTTTAAATCTTTAGCCTCTTGAATAGCAGTGACTTTAGGGTCCCAACTCTTTAGAAGGGATCTTAGAATTTTATTGACGAGCTCAAAATCCGAAAAACTTTTACCGAGTCCTTTTAGACCATTGACGACATCCATGAAACGGGTGTACATATCACCTATGGTCTCGCTCGGTTTTATTCTAAAAAGTTTATAAGAATGTACTAAAAGATTGATTTTTGACTCTTTCACTCGACTTGTGCCTTCGTAACTCACTTCGAGTGTATGCCAAATATCAAATACAGTTTCACAAATCGAAACACGATTGAACTCATTTTTATCAAGTGCATAAAATAAGGCATTCATAGCCTTTGCATTAAGAGCGAAAGTCTTCTTCTCCAATTCATTCCAATTGATCATTAAAAGAGAAGACTTTGAAAATTCATTTTCAACAATATTCCAAAGTTCAAAATCCATGGAAATAAAGAAGATCCTCATTCGGGTCTTCCAATAGGTGTATTCCATCCCATTGAACATGGGCGGATGTATAATAGAGTGGCCCTCTTGGTTTCCGGTGTATGTCATCTCTCTTGGGTTTTAATCCGATTGAGAGTTAACCCCGCTCTGATACCAATTGTTAGGATTAAGAGCACTGGAGGGGGGGAATTAGTGCAGCGGAAAACTTTCGATGATTAAAATGACGTTCGTATGATAAAAGCATTTTTGATGAAAAACCGTTTCGAAAAGTTCTTCAACTTAAGATCAAGCGAAAGTATAGTTGAAGTAAAGCAACGGAGACAGTTTACAGTTAAGATAGAGAGCAGAATATAAATGCAAACTGAGATTTAGAGTGGTTTGGTCAATCTTAACCTACATCCACTTTTGGCTTCCTCCTCCGATGAGGTTACCGACGTCCACTAGAGGCCTTCCTTCAATAGGCGAAGGCCAACCACCCTTTTACAGCTTTACTCCTTTTGACGGGCTTAGGAGACAACCCTTATAGATTTCCACTCCTCTCTTGAATGATCAAAACTTAGAAGAAAAGAGGGAGAAGAACTTCTAGCCTTTTACAACACTTTTAAGCTCTCAAATTCTCAGAATAAATGCAAGCTTTCGGTATCCTTTCATGCAAGAAAGGGTGGAGTTTATATAGGCCCCAACTGGTTTGAATTTGAAGCTCAAAAGTGTCTATCTCCTAGATTTTTGGGGTCCTGACGGTACCACCGCCATAACTGGGCGGTACTATCGCCTAGCATTTGACACTGGGCGGTACTACCGCTTAGTCTGGGTGGTACTATCGCTCAGTCTGGGTGGTACCACCGCTTGGCAGAGCTCGGAGACCGAGCTCTGGCAGTGCCACCGCTTGATTGGGGCGATACCACCGCCTGACAGTAATAACTGCCGGTGGTACCACTGCCTGACAGGGGCGGATCTACCGTCCAGAATTCCTAGGAGACCAAGTCTCCTAGGCGGTGCCACCGCCGGCCCTGGCGGTGTCACCGCCGACCAGGAATTTTAGGTCCGAATGAGTTGATCCATTCGGCCTAATTTGGGTCTGTTCAGGGCCCAATTGGCCCTATATTAAGTTAATGAGATCATCTCCCAATTCTAACTTAATCTACCTATTAACCATGATACTTAAGACATTAATTTTACAAATCATGTTCTGGTGCATCAATCGTTTCTTCCAGTGAGCTTCCGGCGAACATCTGACGAACCCTCGGCGATGCTCCGGCGAACTTCTAGCAAACTCTTGGACTTGCAACGATCCTCTTGGTGAGTTCCGACGAGCTTCTTTGGCAAGCTCCTGAACTTCTCGGATTGTTTTTGCAGAACCTCCGACGATCGTCTGGACTTCCGACAAACTCTCGAACCCCCAACGTGATCTTGGTCTTGATTCCGGCTCAACACTTGCTGTATGTCTTATTGCCATCGTAGTTAATCGTGCACACTTATCTTAATATATGGATTAGATAACCAAATGATAATTGACTTCAGTATCAAAATTCAAGATTCAACAATAAAATGATTGCAATCGCTCAATGGATGGATTAGCTTAAACATTTTTATCTTTCTAGTCGGCATGGTGAATAGGGCATGTTTGTTGTAATGTACATCCATCATGATCTATATGTTGCTTATTTTTAAAAAGTTCAGTAGGTTATAGGTCGGGGTGTTATCTCCAACATAAAAGGCACAGAAATGTTAATGATAAAATAAAAAGAATAACAAAAAAAAGTCATCATTGTGAAAAAAAGTTGGCATTTCATTATTATGAATATAAGTATATATCTGTGTGATTGATTATATTCTATTTGGGATTAATAGCAAGAATACGTCTTATTCTCCCCTTTGTTCATCATTACTAATATGTAAATTAAATGTTCACATGTTTAAGAGGAACAAAATTTCATGAACAAAGTCGCTTAATACTCGATTCCAAATTAATAATATTACATCAATCAAATCTTTATGAATCACAAAATTAATCTTTGCATATTAATTTACATAATAATTTACGCCAACTTGAACAGCACAAAATCAATACATATTATTTTGTTATCAACATAGAAAATGATAACAAAATTTACTTTACAGAATAATCCGAAACAGTGTTTGAAAAACTTATCAAGTGTCAACACGATGCCTAATTATAGGAATATATCAAAGTACATAAACCTCATTCTGTACATGTAGGAAATGCCACTGCACCAACTATGTACTTTGAGATCCACCTTACCAGGTTTTACAATGATAGCTAATTTGGATAGGAAAGAACAAGTACAATGGCTTTTAAATCAGAAACTCTACTTCAATATTATTTAGTTTGTTTTTTTTTTGTTTTGTCCTTTATTGATTTATCAGAGATCCATTAAAATATAAAGATACACTAGAGATTTATAACATTAAGTCCTAATTCACTAGGATTCATCTTCTTACTTAAATCTCTAATTATTATTTATATCCTAATTTAGCAAGTAGCTTGAATCCTATAAAAACTCAAAAAATACTGATCAACCCTCATAAAAACTTGAAGTATTTTAATTATAGCATGTTTAAAATTCTTGATTAGGACTTTCAGCATAATCACACAGGCTACATGTTATCAAACAGAGACTCTGTGTTAGAGCATAAAATAAACTAAATTGAATCTAATTAAGAAATCTAACAAAAATTAAGTATGAAATAAAAACAAAAGGTTATACAAATGGAATATGGAATTGCGTGTTGGACACTATCCTACGATAAAAATCTCCCTCTCGTGTAGGATGACACGGAAAAAAATATACTACAAGAAATGTTCGGAAAATCCTCTCACGCACGCACAAATATGGTTAATAAAATCTCTTTCAACTTGAGAAATAAGAGAAGACCTGAGTGAGTGAGCATTTTGACTCAAACGACCACGTATGAATTAATCCATAAAAAAAATGAAATAGTCAAAACATTAAATCAGATCAAATAAATTTATCTACTTAAAACCCAATTGGAATGATGAAAAATAAAAAGAAGAAAAGAAGGGACACGAGAGATTGAGAGTGAGAAGGAAGGAAAATGAAGTGACCTTTCATCATCACCATTTTGTTTGCTAACCCAGGTAAACTTTGGTGTTTAGGTTTAGAGTTTGTGTTAACACAGTGTTTTCGGGAGCAGTTAGTAGAACGGCGTTATGGATTCTGCAGCCACCTCACACATCTCCTCTTTAAGCTGTCACTTGGTCGGTGCGAGAGAGCAGCTTCTTGTCGCAGAATAATTGGAGAGAACGGAGGTAAGCCTCCCTATCCTTCAGGCTTATATTAGCATGCATTTATTTGGCACCACCGGGTAGGTAACCTCCTCCTCACTTTGTCCCCACCCCCAACAACATTAATCTCACGTTCCTAAGGGGATTAAAGAGTTTACTTACGACTGTTAGATTTCTTAATTATGATGATGTTCGATATTCATGTCTGATAATTCTGATTAGCATGACTCGTTTATACCTAAATTCACATCTAACATGTTCTTAGAATTATACAGATGAAACTTGAGTCATGGTGTGAGTTTAGTAAAGTTATATTACTTTTGGAATGAGCAAAATGAGGTTAATAATTCATGTTATTTAGTTATGATTTGGCTAGATGAGAATGTATCACACCTTAATAATAATTGATGCTAACCGATTGGTCATCTCATGATTTAAGATGTCGGTTTGATGACGATGCACCTAAGCTATTCTCACTAACGATCAAATATATTATATATATATATATATATATATATATATATATATATATATTGTTAGGATCGGAGCGACACTACGAGGGGGGAATTAGTGCAGCGGATTAAAACTCTTAAGTTTGAAAATAATTTCATAAATGCGTAGATATTTCGATTCGACAAAGAATGACTTAGTAAAACTATCTCGAGTAAAGTAAGGAGATGAAAACCAAAAGTTTGCTGCTATGTAAATAAAGGTTTCAGAAAGGTAAACACTCACACATTCAAGGAACACACCGATTTAAAGTGGTTCGGTCAAATGACCTACATCTACTTACGAAACCTTCTTCGATGAGGCTACCAACTTCTACTAGCAAATCACTTTGAAAGGGAAGGACAAATACCTCTCTTACAACCTTTTATAAGTGGTTCACACTCTTATAGATTTTTCAAAAAGAAAGAGGGAGGAGAACACTTAAGCTATTGAAAACAAGACTTGCTAAAGACTTTGCTAAGGCTTTATCTCAATCTCTAACTTCTCAAATGTTGTGTTTTCTACTGAGAATTGAGGGGTACTTATAGGCCCCAAGAGGATTCAAATTTGGGCTCCAAATTTGAATTGCTTTTGGGTTTCCCGGTGCTGGCAGTGCCACCGCCCAGTACGGTGGTGCCACCGTCGGACCTCTCGGGTGCTAGGCGGTGCCACCACCCAGTCTGGCGATGCCACCACCTGGACTTTTTAGACCATTGGTTGGGCTCCAAACTTGGCCCAAACTAGTCTAAATTCGGGCCCAATTGGCCCCTAACCAAATTATAGGATTAACACTTAATCCTAACCTTAATTACATGCAAACTATGAAATTAAGATATAGTCCTAAGTGGGTTTTTAACCGGCAACATCGAGTTTCCTTCCGGTGAGCTTTCCGGCAAACTTCCGGCGGACTTCCGATACACCCTCGGATTTCTTCCGACGGATTCCCAGCAGGCTCCCGGTCTTATGGCGAGTTCAGCGAGTCTTTGGCAAGTAGCCAAACCTTCTCGATGATCTCTGCAAACCTTCGACGATCTCTCCAGTAGACTTCCGAAAACTTCAACAAGTCCCCGATTCCTTCTCAATTGGTTCCGGCAATACTTCCGACGAATCTTCGGACTCTTGGCGGACTCTCGAACACCCATCAAACTTGAGATGGGTGTTAATCCTGCATAAGTAAAGCAAAACTTCGATCTAGATAATTACTCCTAAGCAATCAAGTTGTCCGACATGTCATTGGTCCCTCGAAGCTTCATCCGATTATTCGGCGCATCATCCTCTCTTGCGGCCTATTGCCCAATCGGCCAGTTGACTCCACAACTCCAATATCCTTGGCACAATACCCACTCTTCTTGGCCCGATGCTTGAATCCACGACCCGAAGCCTTCTGTCGATACGTCGACCGATCCACCGGCCCGACGTCCAATCTTCTGATATGTTCCTCCGCCGCATAATGATTTTCCTGCTTTAATTGTCTCATCCTGATCGAAGTATCCTGCATCACTCAAAATATAGATTAAATCATAAACACATATTAAGTGGTTTCATCATCAAAATATGAGATTCAACAATCTCCCTCTTTTTGATGATGACAACCACTTGATAACGGAGTTAACCTTAACTCCCGGAGTTTAAACAAACTCCCCCTATCAATATGCCATATTGATAGAACCTTGAATTCAAACTAAATTCAAGTCATTGGAATATTCATCATGAATATTTGTAACACATCATCATGTATAACATTATCATACTTCTCTCCATTTGTCATCAACAAAAAGGAGAAGTGTCACAATAAGTGTTTGTAATATAAGTTCTAATCATTTGCATAATAAACATAATCTCTATTTTTATCATCATGCAATCTAGCAATTAAAGATGTGCAAGTTTAGCATGTTTGCTTTTCTTGAGATAGCAATTGTTTGCTTCTTTTTAGACTACAAGCTAGCAATTTTTACGATATGCAAGTTTTACTTCATACAAGCTAGCAAAATTTTACAATATTTTAGAACATGCAAGCTAGCCGTTTTGAGATGTTCAAGAAAGCAACTCTTTTGAGATAGTAATCTTAGCAAATTTTACATCATGCAAGGTAGCAAATTTTTATGATGTTCAAGATAGTAAGTTCTTTCTTCTCTTTTGAGAAGTGCTATTTTTGCTTCCTTTACAAAGTACAAGCTAGCAAAGTGCAAGATAACAAGCTTGCACGAGACAATGTTTTACATGAAGCAAACTACATGAAGTACGTTTGAATCTTCTTTTGACTTGTGCAAGCTAGCTAGCAACATTTCTTTTTGAGATGACCCTTAACATCAATTCAAGATAGCACATTAGTAACTCTTTCTCCCCCTTTGTCATTGGCAAAAAGAAGGGAAGACCCTTTACGTTAATTTCAAAATTATGACAAAGGTAAATAGCATAGATGAAAATTTAAGTCATGAATATCAAAACAATTATTTTATCATAAATATTTCATCATTGCATGCTTCATTATCATAAGTTAAAGTATTGCATTCATAATTCCAAATCATCATGTATATAAAATGTAAAATCATCATTACATACATAATTCCAAATCATCATTTATTTCATATCATGATGGTACTAATTTTGTCAAATTACATTCTACCATGCATGATCGAAATTTCTTATTTGTATACATCAAAACAAATTAATGAATATTTCATGTATTCATATCATCACATGAGGAATATCAAGAAGAGTTATTGGGTGATGAGATAAATATTTCATAAATACAAGGAATTGCATAAAAATCATATCATGAAAACACAATACCAAAAGACATGTTTTCTTTTGAAAAAATCTCCTCTTAAATAATAAAAAAAAATCTTAGGAGATCATGATATAGATAAAATTCATTCAATTTTGTAGGAGAATAAGATATTAATTCAAGCATATCAAATATTCAATCATCAAAATCATGATTCATCTAGAAAATTCTCCTCTTTAAATATTCAAAGAGAGATCTTAGGAGATCAAATAATACGAGATTTTCAAATAAAATTTTAAGTCAAGAATTAAAACAAAAAGATATTCTCTTTAGTAAATCACAAAAGGAAACGTAGGAGAAAAAGATTTCAATTCATGCATAAGAACTCTTATGATTCATATTGAAATTTTTTTCAAAATGTAAGAGAATAAAGAGTAAGAAATCTTGATTCATAAAGGATTTTATGTTATAAATTTCGAAAGATCAAGATCGTGATTTCGATAAAACCCATTAGATTCAAACCATTAAAATCAATTTCAAGGTTCACAAAATTCATAAATAGATTCATGATTTTAAACCCAATAATATATTTTCCTTTTTATGTGATACTTTTTAAGTGATTGATTTTGTATAAGCATGCCTTTTTCATTTATGTCAAATAAAAATATGCATCAACGTTTAGGATCGAAAAATAAATTTCTTCATAAAAACCATCAAGATCAATAAACCATAAAGATCATCATGTATAACTTTAAAATCTCATATATAAAATCATCAAATCATGGTATCAAAATTTTAATATTTTCATTACAACTTTATGCATCATTAAGTATACAATCGTCAAGCATGACACTATTTCATTTATGTGTAATAGCCACTCTTATTATCGTGAATAGTGAATAGTCAATTTTCAATCGTCAATCATCATTTTTTAAGTATACAATCATCAATCGTCAAGCATGCCTATTTCATTTATATCAAATCAAAACATGCATTATTTTTAAAGCCACTTTTATTATTATGAAAATCGATAATCCATAAATCACAAAAATCATTATGCATCATTTCGAAAGAAAACTCATTAAGCATGATAATTATGCATTTCTTCAAATCAAACATGATTTCATTTATTTTCAAAATATTCATCATGATAGGACATATGAGGTAAAGAAATCATTAAACATAAAGCATATACATCAATCATGGTTTCATTGAGCATAAGGTATTTTCAACCATAATCATTTGTTATTTATTGTAGTCATGCATTTTTCTTTTTAGGTGAATCTATCTTTTCATGCTTGGTTTTCCATACAAAAGCCATACATCATCATTAAGCATGATATTAAACTTCTTAATATTTTCATTAAGACATCAAGCATGTTTATAATCAAAATCAGAAATCATCAAGATACACATTTTTTCTTCTTAAGAAAAACATACATATGATCATTACATTTAAATCTAACATTTTATTCCATTAACATAAAACATGCACTTTTCAAGAAAAATGATTATTCAAAAAAAAAAAATACATCATGGAAAACATCAAGTAATTTCAAAATAAATTAAGGGGGTTTCGATTACCTCATCGTTGAATACCGTTGAGGTGTAGTTTGTCATCTCACCTTTCTTGATTTTCTCCTCATCTTCGGAGGAGCTCAATTCATCCTAATTTTTGTTCTTTTTGCATTCAAAGTAAGTAGTTCCGTTCTTTTTGCTTTTTAATTTTTGTTTCATTTATAGTTTAAGTTCACCATCACTTGAGCTTATACTCAAGTGGTCTTCATGTGTTCTATGTCCCAAATCCTTCCTGTCCTTTGGAAGGTTGTTCTCGAGTTTCCTTTTTGTCATATTGTTCATTTCGTAGGTCATTAGAGACCCAATTAGTTCTTTGAGTGGAAATGTTTTAAGATCCTTGGCCTCTTGAATGGCCGTAACTTTTGGATCCCAACTGTTTGGAAGGGATCTTAGAATTTTAGTTACTAATTCAAAGTTAGAAAAATCTTTACCAAGAGCTTTGAGTCTATTGATGACATCCGTGAAACGGGTGTACATGTCTCCGATGGACTCACTTGGTTTCATCCGAAAAAGTTTGTAAGAATGCACAAGAATATTGATTTTGGACTCTTTCACTTGGCTAGTACCTTTATGAGTGACCTCAAGAGTTCTCAAAATATCCAAAGTCGAATTACAATTCGAAATGTGATTAAATTTATAAGGCATTCATAGCCTTTGTAGTATTTAGAGAAAATATCTTCTTCTCCAAATCATTCCAATGGTTCATTGGAAGAGATGACATTTCAAATCCATTTTCGACTATGTGCCATAAATTCAAATCCAAAGAAAGTAAGAAAACTCTCATTCGAGTTTTCCAATAAGTGTAGTCCATCCCATTGAAAAAGGGAGGACGAATGAGAGAGTAACCCTCTTAAAGGCCGAAAAGAGCCATTTCTATTTGGGTGTTAAACCAAAGTAGAAAACCATGGCTCTGATATCAATTGTTAGGATCAGAGTGGCACTAAGAGGAGGGGATAAATTAATGCAGCAGATTAAAACTCGTAAGTTTGAAAACGATTTCGTAAATGCGTAGAGATTTCGATTCGACAAAGAATGACTTGGTAAAAGTAACTCGAGTAAAGTAAGGAGATGAAAACCAAAAGCTTGCTGCTATGTAAATAAAGGTTTCAGAAAGGTAAACACTCATACATTTAAGGAACACACTAATTTAAAGTGGTTCGGTCAAATGACCTCCATCCACTTACAAAGCCTTCTTCGATGAGGCTCTCAACTTCTACTAGTAAATCACTTTGAAGAGGAAGGACAAATACCCCTTTTACAACCTTTTACAAGTGGTTCACACTCTTACAGATTTTTCAAAGAGAAAGAGAGAGGTGAACACTTAAGCTATTGAAAACAAGACTTGCGAAAGGCTTTGCTAAGGCTTTATCTCAATCTCTAACTTCTCAAAGGTTGTGTTCTCTATTGAGAATTGAGGGGTATTTATAGGCCTCTAGATGATTCAAATTTTGGCTCCAAATTTGAATTGCTTTTGGGTTTTCTAATGCTAGCGGTGCCACCGTCGGACCTCTCGGGTGCTGGGCGGTGCCACTGCCTGGACTTTTTATATCACTGGTTGGGCTCTAAACTTAGCCCAAACCAGTCCAAATTCGGGCCCAATTGGCCCCTAACCAGATTATAGGATTAACTCTTAATCCTAACCTTAATTACATACAAACTATAAAATTAAGAGATAGTCCTAAGCAGGTTTTTAATTAGCAATGTCAAGATTCCTTCTGGCGAGTTTTCCGGCAAACTTCCGGCGGACTTCCGATACACTCTCGGATTTCTTCCGGCGGACTCTCAGCAGGCTCTCGATCTTGTGGCAAGTTCAGTGAGTCTTTGGCAAGTAGTCAAACTTTCTCGGTGATATCCGCGAACCTCCGATGATCTCTCCGACGGACTTTTGAAAACTTCGGCAAGTCCCCGATTCCTTCTTGGTTGGTTCCGGCAGCACTTCCGATGAATCTTCGGACTCTTGGCGGACTCTCGAACACCCATCAAACTTGACTTCGGTAGACTTGCTTTATGTCTTCAAGCTATCGTAGTTAATCCTGCATAAGTAAAGCAAAACTTCGATCTAGATAATTACTCTTAAGCAATCAAGTTGTCTGGCATGTCATTGGTCCCTCGACGCTTCATCTGATTCTTCGGTGCATCGTCCTCTCTTGCGGCATATTGCCCAATCGGCCAGTTGACTCCACAACTCCGATATCCTTGATGCAATACCCGCTCTTCTTGGCCCAATGCCCGAATCCACGGCCCGAAGCCTTTTGTCGATACGTCGACCGATCCACCGGCCCAACGTCTAATCTTCTGATATGTTTCTCCGGCGCAACATGATTTTCCTACTTTAATTGTCTCATCCTGATCGAAGTATCTTGCATCACTCAAAATGCAGATTAAATCACAAACATATATCAAGTGGTTTCATCATCAAAATACGAGATTATATATATATATATATATATATATATATATATATATATATATATATATATATATATATATATATATCTTAAACATTAGTTTAATCACATCGCTAATTTACCTAATCTATTCACTCGAGGATCACATGTTGATAAGCTAGTTAACTTTGCTAATTCACATCATTTGAGTCAAGATACGTGAATAGATTAGGTGCATCGTCAATCTGCTCAAGGTGAATTAGCGAAGTTAGCTAGCTCATAGAGATAAGCGAAATGAGAGTGATAATCTAGGTTAAACTATAATTTAATTAATTAAAAAAATATTACAAAGTAATGATAAACAGGAATGAGTATATCGAAGATAAAAATAGATTTTTTACATCCCAAGTGTTGTTCTGACGGTCGTGTAGCGTAGTGTATACGACTTACTCGCTCCTTAATTCAATCTATTATTCTTCTTACATGATAATAGTTAATTTAATTGGAAAAGATTTTATGAGATCATTATAAAATTTTAGGATCAATTATCGTTTGTAATAAAAAATAAAAAAAGAAAGATGATCATCCCATGCATTACTAATGAATGAATATTTTATTCTCTTCAGCTATTAATTAATGGAAGCTTTGCGGGGGTGTTGTTAACATAATAAGCCTTCTGTCTTAAGGCAACATCATTAATAGAATCCACCTAATGCGCTGTATAGAGCCTGCATTCCCTCTTCGTCAAGTAGTAAGCTCTCCAACTTACTAACGGGAGGCGGAGAGGTGGTGGTGGTGGTGGTGGCGGTGACGATGATGACCAGGGAAGAGGATAGAGGAGAGGAGTGGGAGGCGGAGGAGATCGACTACGTGTTCAAGATCGTCGTGATCGGCGACTCGGCGGTGGGGAAGACGCAGTTGCTCGGCCGCTTCACCAAGGACGAGTTCTTCCTCGACTCCAAGTCCACCATCGGCGTCGAGTTCCAAACTCGAACCCTCGTCCTCAACCGCAAGCGCATCAAGGCCCAAATCTGGGACACCGCCGGCCAAGAGCGGTACCCCCCCCTCCCTCCCCCCATCTCAATCTCAAGCTTTTAAGATTCCTTTTTCTTTCTTGGAGTCGGGAACTCATAGATTGCACCTGATTCCAGTTTGATTCATTGTCTATCAAACTTCACTTACACAAGTGTGCATTTGGTCCTGATAAGAAACAAGATGGATCAAAACATGATCTTGTTGATGATGATGAGAGGATGCGTATGGGTTTGGTTGACTGTGACACAGACCGGTGGATGTTGTTCTCGTCGCCATCTTTTTATCTTCACATGTTTGATGGTTTGTGAAGCATATGACTTCCTTGATGACAAAAGGAAATCCATTGGGTTCACAAGCATCACAATGACCCACAATTGACTTACTCCCCTGACCCTAATGATCTTGTACCAATCTTGGTTAATGAGGCAGAATTGACCTACCCTGATCCCAATTTTGGGTCTACGAGAGAAAACAACTTGTACCAAATATTTGAGCTTGTATTAGTTTTTGAGTTAGAATTGGCCTTAATAATCTTTTTCTTTGGGGTCTATAAGAAAATAATTTGTACCAAATATTTTAGTGAGTATTATTCACCAAGAGAATGACCGTGTTGAATCTTTATTTTTGAGTCAGAATTTATCTCTCCTAACTCTAATGATCCTTTTATTTGGGGTCTATAAGAAAATAATTTGTACTAAATATTTGAGTGAGTATTATTTATTAGGACCGTATCGGCACTGAGAGAGGGGGAGGGTGAATTAGTGCTTTCATAAAATCACGTCGGTTTAAAAATTCTCGTTCGATAAATCAGTTTACAATATAAACGAAAAGCATAAAGTAAATGAAACCAGATTTATAGTGATTCGGTCGTCGTGACCTACATCCACTCCCGATTCCTCTTCACTCGAGGCCAACGACTTCCACTACTGATCTTCTTTCAACGGGCGAAGATTAACTACCCTTACAACACTTTCTCCTTTTCACAGGTTCAGGAGAGAACCTCTTACACCTCTTTTTTAGACCTCATTCCTCCCTTAGAAAACTTATAACTCTAGGAGGAAGAGACTCTAAATCCTAAGAGAGTTTCCAATTTTTTTTCTCAAGTATTCTTTCCTCTTTTTCTACTTAAATTCATGCTCTTCGAAGCAGAAATAACTGGGGTATTTTCAGACCCTAATTGGCTTAAAAAATGAAGCAAAAAAAAATCTCATCCCGAGTTTCCTAAGTCTTGGCGATATCATTGCTTGTAGCACTACCACTGGACGGTACCACCGCGCAATCTAACGGTACCATTGCCTGACACAATTTGGGAAACTGTGTTTGGGCAATACCACCACCCAAACTAGCGATGCCATCGCTTGACACAATCTGGGAGACTATGTTTGGGTAGTACAACAGCCCAGTCTGATGGTGCCACCATTTGACCCTTTTATGGTGGGTGACCGAATATGTCTTTAACTTAGCCCAAAACAGTCCGAAACTCTAATAATCTTTGTTTTTGAATCAGAATTTACCTCTCCCCACTTTGTTTTTCTTTAGGGTCTATAAGAAAACAACTTGTACCAAATATTTGAGCTAGTATTATTCAGTATTATTCGCTAAGTAAATGACCAGGTTGAATCTTGATTTTTTGAGTCACAGGTGACCTTCCCTGGCCCTTCGTTTTTTTCTTTTTTGGGACAATAAGAAAACAGCATTACCAAATATTTGAGTGCATATTGTTTACCAAGAAAATGATCATGTTCAATCTTAATTTTTTGAGTCAGAATTGACCTCCCCTGACCTATTGATTGTATTGGGTCTATAAGAAACCGATTTGTACTAAATACTTGAGTGAGAATTATTTACTCAGTGAATGACAATCTTCTGGCAGCAGTTAATAGAACTGACCCACCCCAGTCCAACTACACTGCTTCCATTATGAAGGGAAGCCCTCTCTAGCGTAGATGAACACTGCACATGCAGCATGAAACTTAGCTTGTTCCCTGTTGTTCTAATGCACTGAAATAAATTATGACCCATCTGGGCTTTAAATAAATACATATATTGTATATAAGAAGCTTAGGCAGTTCCCATGAATCATGTCAGAAATGTTCATCATACTACACTGCGAGTAGCAGGTGGGACTCTTCGAGCATGTAGGGTCATGAGCCAGTGTATGTCATGAAGGTTTTTGATCCCTGTACTCCTTTCCTATCCATATATTTCCATGCTGTGAAACTGACTCATGACTTCTCTAGTGTTGATTATTTACTACCACCATAAACTCTGATCTCGGTCCATCTGCCTATGATAACACTGAGATGCTCTCTAAGCTTTTGTATCAGTAGAACATATCGCACTGTGACCATTTTTTCTGTTACTTGTTCCCTTGTTTCCAAAAGCTTATGGTTGTCTTGTATAATTCTAACTTCTTAACAATCTTGAGACAGACAAAATCCTTGTATGTGTGCATGATCAAGTCTTCTTGTGCAGGTACCGGGCCATCACCAGTGCTTACTACAGAGGAGCTCTTGGAGCAATGTTAGTTTACGACATCACGAAACGGCAGACGTTCGACCATGTCGTGAGGTGGATCGACGAACTGCGAGCAAATGCTGACAACTCCATCGTTGTCATGCTGATAGGCAACAAGTCTGACCTTGCCAAGAACAGGGTCGTCTCGACTGAAGATGCCATGGAGTTTGCAGAGGAACAAGGACTCTTCTTCTCGGAAGCATCAGCACTTAGCGGGGACAATGTGGAGACTGCTTTCCTGAGGCTTCTGGAGGAGATATATGGTGTGATCTCGAGGAAGGCATTGGAGTGTGATGAAGCAACAAGGAATGCTACGAATGATGTCTTGACCTTGAAAGGAACCACGTTATCGGTTCTTTCGGAAGTGTCAATGATGGAAACTAGTGCTATGAGAAAAGGGACACAGTGTGCTTGCTTGTGATTCATCCACTACTTGGCTTCTCATGGCTTCTGTTTGCAAGGATTCATATGGCAAGGTCGTGAGAATAAAGTCATGGTTATGATTTGTAATCCAAGTGTTCGATGAAATGAATGTACAAATTTACCCCACATTCAGTATCAGTGTATGAATCATTCAGTATCAGTGTATGAATCGTATGGCCGTCTGATTGAAGAAAGGTTTATTGCCTACAAATTTCCTTCCGCCACTTCAACGAAGCAATTCTTCAAACACGTTATATATTATACAAAGTTTGTGTTTCCGCAACATGTTAGGGGAAATGCTAGGCAAAAATGAACGCATACCGGACGGCACAATCCATCACGTCGCGTGGCCAATGAAATCCCCCTCTTATCCTTCGCTCTCAGCGCACGGACAGCACGCGTCATCGTGTCTCGCGGCCAACCATATCCCTATAGCTCGTGTCTTAACACCCCTCTCTCATCTCTTATCGTGCCCACGAGCCCGAAGCCGTCCGCGCCACCTCCTTGCGATGGCCACCACCGCGACGATCGGCCTCCTCAACCTCCTCCCAAACGCAAACCCAAACCCAAATCCTTCCTCCTCTAGCAGTAAGCCATTCCTCAAACCACCGCCGCGACGCCACCTCGGCCCCCTTCCTTCTGCCTCTGGCCCCCAACACCTGCTCCCGATCGCCCCACCCCTCCCTGCCACCGCCGCCGCCGCCGTTGCATTCTCCCTTCCTCTCTTCCTCAATCCTCAGGTGAGCTACGTCATTTCCTCTCTATCTGTCCACTTTGATCTCGGCCTCAGCTGGAGCAGTGGTTCTGTTTGGTTCGAAGGATGCGCTCGCGGTGGGTGGGGAGTTCGGGATCTTGGAAGGGCGGACCTTCGCGTTGGTTCACCCGGTGGTGATGGGCAGCCTCTTCGTGTACACGCTCTGGGCGGGATATTTGGGATGGCAGTGGCGGCGGGTCCGGACCATCCAGAACGAGATCAACGAGCTCAAGAAGCAGGTGGCGCCCGCTGTCCCCACGCCCGTCGCCGCTGGGGCAGACGGCGGACCGCCGCCGCCACCGCCGACTCCGTCTCCGATCGAAGCGAAGATTCAGCAGCTCACCGAGGTACGTCTCGTTCCTCTCCCTAAATCTCGGTAGGTCTTTGTGCTAATGATCAGATTTTTAGTTGTGCTTGTGCGATTTCAGGAGAGGAAGGCGTTGCTGAAGGGATCTTACAGGGAGCGGCACTTCAACGCCGGGTCCATACTGCTGGCGTTTGGGGTGTTGGAGGCGGTGGGTGGGTGCCTCAATACATGGTTTCGGACCGGAAAGCTCTTCCCCGGCCCCCATTTGTTCGCTGGTGCTGGTATGCTATTCTTCTTCCTTACATTTCCTCGTATAGTTTCTGATGTCCAAACGAAACAATTCAGTGGATGAATGATGTAGACACTGATCTCACCAAGAACAGAGCTCATGATTAATTTCTCTTTTCAATGTTCGGAAAGTGACCAGTGTTAAGACTTCATCTATACCATGATTTGCAAGTTCATGATTTGTTATGGAATCTGAGATTGTAGTTGAAATTGAATGCCATTGTCATATCTGCTTATCTATCCGGATTAAATTATCAGAAATGCTTTAGTTTAACAGGAAATCAATTTGGAAAGAATGGGAATAGTCACGTGTGACTGAAATTGTAGAGTAACCGATCGAATCCTGATAACCAATTCAGATTGCTGATGCTATAAATCAAATGGAAACAGTTGGTGTTCTGTGAAAACTCGGTTTAAACAGCCCCAAAAAATTGGAGTTTGGAGTTTCCAGAGTCTGACTGACCCGAATGTTCTCATCATATCAAACAAAATTGCATGATGTCTGACTGAGTTCTGCAATTCATAAATGGAAATTTCAGGTCAGTGTTTTGGAGAGGTTTGACAGTTGTTGATCATGTAGCTTGTCATGTATCCATTTTACATGTATTCAGATATGTACCTATGGACCTCTCAAATGCTTATCTGCCTGCCAGTTTTTTTCAATGAGATGGATAACTTTCAAATTTGTTTCCGATTGAAGAACGATTACAAGTTCAAGTTGTCCAACAATTAGGTGCAAAGCTGATAGCGTGTTATTCTTTGTGGCCCACCTTCGATTTTTTGCTTGTCGGCCAATTTCACAGAGACACTGTTGTCTGAATCTCTCTATTAATTATCAAATCATGCAAGTTCTATTGATATTTTGAAAACATTTATCTGCTCAATGTTTCATTGTTGAATTTGATGATATAGGACAATAAAACAGGATGCATTATGACAAGAAAATAAGCCTCTACAGTTCTGAAAGAAACATCGATTGAAGGTCAATCTGATACTTTAGTCCATTACTGCTGTAATTCAATGAAAAATTGTGTATACGAGTCGGGATACTATGGTTGATCAAATTTAGGTCTGAATTCTTGCAAATAAAGCCTTGCCAATGTATGAAAAAAAATTGTGATTGCCACCAGTTCAAGGATTGTATAAAATAAAAAACCCTTGGTGATTAGGAAAGAGATGCAGATATACCAATAGTTAGGAACATCTTTGCAGCGTATTATTCTGTAGATTGAGTTCTCTTAATTTGATGGTAATTGAGGGTTCTGAAGAACAAAGTGAATGATTCGGAAGATGGTTATACCAAACTTTATGGCCTGCCTTTACTTCAATCCATGGTTGGTCCAAATAGCTCATCTGCAATTTGGTCTTGGTATATCTATGTAAGCTTATAGTTTCAGTGTACAAGTAATATCTGATTCATATACCAGAGAACACGCAAACACTCAGATGCACATGAAAGTAGCACAGTGGAAAGTGTCATCAGGTTTCTTGAAGTGAGGATCCACCAGCAGCTATCATAAGCACCAAACGGTTGGACTTTTTCTTAGTGAAATTTTGAGATGCAGATATATCTATGGAACATCTTTACAATGTAAGGTTCTGAAGATTGAGATCTCTGAGGTTGTAATGTAGAGTTACAAAGAATGAGGTGAATGATTGGTAAGATGGCTACCTTCAATACAGGGGCCATCCAAATAGCTCGCCTTTAATTTGCTATTGTATATACTAGGCATATGTATGTAAGTTCATAGTTTCACTTCATAAAAGTAAGCTCTGATAAGAGGCACTTACTTTTATTTTCATGTGAGAAATGGAGAAAAGGTGAGCACAGGAAAGGAATTCTCATTTTCCAACAAAATATGTTGTTTCCATTGTGATTAATTTAATGCAATGGTCTTATCCATAAATTCATTCTTTTCTACTTTCCCCTTGTGGTTAGATATGATTTGTTGTTAAAGTAATACTGATAGGTTATAAGCACCATCATGTAACCAAGTTGCTCTCATGTATCGCATGGTCTTTTGTGTTAGAACTGTTTGTAGATGTAAGTATTGAAAATAACTTGTTTCCAGTGCCAATTTTTGGATTCTGTGATTGGCGACACTACTTTTGACACAGTTTCTGTAGCTATCGATCAATGATATGAATTATGCTATTCTCGTACCTCGATGACCGTGGTTATCTTAACATTGTTGCATACATGTTGCAGGGATAACAGTGTTGTGGGCATTAGCTGCTGCACTTGTGCCGGCAATGCAGAAAGGAAATGAGACGGCCAGGAACCTCCACATTGCGCTGAATGGCTTAAATGTTCTACTGTTTGTATGGCAGATTCCAACTGGTATTGATATAGTCTTTAAAGTGTTCGAATTCACCAACTGGCCTTGAAGTAGTTGTTCATCTCTGCTTTTACATTCTCCGTTCTCCAATCTTGAGATTATATTGTATCAAAACTATGAACTCTTCATAATCTTTTTACTTGTACATTTATCAAATGATATATATGTTGAAATTCGATATGATAAAATCAATTGATAAATTTAATAAATTAATATGTTTTTAAGATAAGTGATATAAGGAATACTTTGATTATAAACTTGGATCATTGAAAGGATAAATGTCCAGTAGGAGAGTTAGAAATTGTGTCGGAAGATTATCGTGTCGAAAATGAGATATTGAGTCGGAGGATTAATCGACGTACTGAAGAACGGACTTCATACTAGATATTCAAACATCGTGTTAGAAAAATCAAGTATCGTGTCGAAAGATCAGTCACTGTAGAGAATTTGACATGTTGAAGGATTGATGATGTGTCGAAGGTTCATACGAAATGTCAAAAAATCGGATAACATGCTAGAAGAGTGGGCAATGTGCTAAAAGCTTCGAAGATATGATGGATGAGTAGTTGATGAGTCAAGGTCTTGGTCGAGGTAATTTTTGGCCAATTTGAGTTGGTATTGGACTAAAATAAATTTCACTTATCATGAAAATCATTAGGCAGTTGAATTTGAATTATTAAAAGGCAAAACATATGGCTTAAAATACCTATAGCAATGGTAGTAATGTCATATCAAATTTTGTAATGTCATATCAAAATACATATGGCTTAAAATACATATGGCTTAACATCAAAGTCAAGTTTTGTAATGTCAAATCAAAAAATGATAGTAATATCGAAGTATAATATTAGGGCTTCGTGAAAAAAAATTACAGTGATAATATTGCGGGAGTCTAGTACTATAGCTTCGTGTCAAAAATTACGACAAAAGTATCGTAAGAGTATAGTATTGTAGCTCTATTTCAAAGATTACAATGGTAGTAATATCCGAAGTCAATGATAGTATTATTTGTATTTTGAAGTATCAAAAATTTAAATTTTGACTTCATTTTGGAAGTCTTTTAGAGCTATAAATATCTCACTCTGACTTAGTTAATGGTGCTTTATTCTTGAGTCTGTGAAGTGTTGTAACTCTCTATTTGAGTCTCTTCCTTCATCTTGAGTTTTGTTATGACATTAAGTGATAAGAGATGAGAAGTGATAAGAGATGAAGTCTGGAGTGAGTGTAAAGATTGTTGAATCTCGGATTTTAATGATTAAATCAATTAGTGAATTAATAATCTAATCCATATGTGGAGATAAGTGATGCAGGACTAACTACGATCATAAGAAAGACAAAACGATTAAAGAAGAATCGAAGTTGGACTAGAGTCAATGATCAGGCATCGTGCCGAATGAATCGGGAGATACATTGACGGATCGGATAATGCAGTGAAAGCTTGTTGGAAGTTCACTAGGATTTCGCCGAAAGCTCATCGGAAGATCACCGGGAGTTCGCCGGAAGTTCACCGAGAGTTCGGATAAACAATTGACGTGTCAGACAACTAGGATTGCTTGCATTGTAATTGTCTAGCCTTAATTGTCGTGGTTAGAGTTTCAATTCGAGTTAGTTTTGGAAAAATCCTACTAACTTAATTAGGGGCCAGTTGGGCCTTTAATAGGGCTGAATTGGGCCGGTTGGATGGTCTATTTAGCCATTTGGAGCCACGTTAGGTTGTGGCACCACCTAGACTAGGCGGTGGAACCACTTGAGGCTCAGCCTCCCAAGTGGTTTGGGTAGTGGTACCACCGACAATTAATGCTGCCAGGCAATAGTACCATCCTATCAGGTGATGCTACCACCAGAGCCTGTTCTTCGAGGCTTTATCAGGCAATGGTACTACCTAATGTCAGTCTGTTGGAGGTCGTACCACCCAATAATGACGGTGGTACCACCAGTACCCCAGAAACCCAGGATGAGATACTTTTTGACTCCATTTCTAAAGCTATTGGGCCTATAAATACTTCATTTTTTCCTGCATGAAAGAGAACAAAAGTGTGAACAAAAATATTGAGATTTTGAGTTGTTAAATTTCTAAGTGTCCTCCTCCTTCCTTTTTAGTTTTGTACTCATTCAAGAAGAGGTGTGAAGCTTGTAAGGGTTACTCCTAAACCCATGAAAAGGAGGAAGCATTGTAAGAGGGTGGTTGGTCTTTATCTATCGAAGGAAGATCGTTTGTGGACGTTGATGGCCTCAACGAAGGAGAAATTGGGAGTGGATGTAGGTCACGACGACCGAACTACTATAAATTTGGTGTGTACTCTCTTTTACTCTTCGTTATTGCTGTTCTTTGTTTTTAATTGCTTATTACATTTACTTCAAGTGAAACCCACTTTCAATATCAATTTCGATATGGGTTTCATCTAATCAAACTTTTTAAAATCATTGAAGTTTTCTATATCGATAAAATTTTTATCATAAGCACTAATTCACCCCCTTCATAGTGCTGACTCGATCCTAACAGTTGATATCTGAGCGAGGTTTATCTCTTTTTGGTTTAATACCCAAGAGAGATGACTTTTGCTGGCAACCAAAAGGGTATTTCTATCACTCTTCCTCCTATGTTCAATGGGACGAACTATATGTATTGGAAAATTAGTTTGATAAGTCTCAAAACTACATTGTTGAAAGTAGTTTTGAGAAGTCTTTCAAACCAATGAACGAATAGAATGATTTGGAAAAGAAAATTTTCTCTTTGAATGCTAAAGCGATGAACGCTTTATTTTATGCTCTTGATAAGAACAAATTTAATTGGGTTTCTATATGCAAAACTACTCATAAGATTTAGCATACACTTGAAGTCACATATGAAGGCACAAGTAGGGTTAAAGAGTCAAAAATTAATCTTTTGGTTCATATTTATGAGTTGTTTCATATGAAACCAAGCGAGACTATTAGAGACATGTATACCTGTTTTACAGATATCATAAATGGTCTAAAAGTACTTATTAAAAATTTTTCTAATTTTAAACTTGTTAACAAGATATTAAGATCTCTTTCAAAAAGTTGGGATCATAAAATAACGACAATACAATAAGCAAAAGATCATAATAACTTTCCGCTTGAAAACCTTATCGGGTCCTTGATGACCTATGAAATGACATGTATAGCATATGATGAAGTTGAGAACAACCTTCCAAAGAACAGGAAGGACATGACACTTAGAACTAAAGAAGGTCACTTAAGTGAAAACTTAAGTGATGATGATAATAATGATGATGACTTGGCACTTCTTACAAGAAGGTTTAAAAAAATCTCAAAAATAAAACAAGACACTAAGAACAAAAGTGAATTAAAAAAGGACTAAGTAATTTGCTATAAATGCAAGAGGCCGGGACACTTCAAAAATGAATGTCCCCAAGTGAAGAAGAAGCAATCAAATAAAAAGAAGGCACTCAAAGCAGCTTGGGATGATTTAAGTTCATCCAAAGATGAGGAGCCAACCAACAAAAAAGAAGTTACTAACTATGCTCTAGTGGCGCTCAATGATGAGGTAAGTGACTCAATCGAATCTCATTTAGTTTATGATGATTTACTTATCGCTTTCAATGATCTATATGATGAATATAAGCTAGTTGGTAAAAATTACAAGTTATTAAAAAAAGAGCATGCTTCTCTTGTTAGTGAATTTGATAAATTAAAAAATGAGCATGATTATAGTATGCTAGCTTATTGTACTAAGTGTGATGAGATAGATTCACTTAAGAAAGAAAATATTTTACTATAAGAAATGTTATAAAAAATTAAAATAAAAAATAAATCTCTAAACATGATCCTTGCTAATAAGGGTTATGTTCATAGAAAGGAATGAATTGGTGTTATGAGTAACACTCAACAAAAGCCAACTATCTTCGTTAAAAGACCTACATTACATGTCTCATAGAGAAAAATATAATTTTTGTAAAAATATGATTATTTTGCCTACAAATGTCTATTTAAAAGATATAGTCCACACAAATTAGTTTGGGTTCCTAAAGGAACCATAAATCACTCAATAATAGGTAGATCTATTTATAAGAAACCCAACGTTAAATGGGTACCAAAAAGAAAACCCCCTTTTTTGTAGATATGTCTATAATCACAAGCCAGGAGCAAGAGATGGTACATTGATAGTGGATGCTCAAGGCACATGATCGGAAATTCAACATACTTCTCTAAGTTTACTAGCCAAGACGAATGATTTATCACCTTTGGAGACAACAACAAAGGAAAATTATTGGGAAAGGAAATATAGGTAACAAATCAAACTTTTTAATTAAAGATGTGTTACTAGTAGATGATTTAAAATATAATCTACTAAGCATTAGTCAATTGTGTGATAAAAGATATATTATCAAATTTGAATCTAATGCTTGTTTCACTGAAATACCACATAAAAATAGATCTATGATTGTATTAAAAAATAATAATATGAATACTATTGATATTGATGATTTTTACGATGAAACGTGTTTTTCGACTTTAGACAATGATGCATAGCTTTGTCATAGGAGATTAGGTCATGCTAGCATAAAACTAATATCTCAAATTTCAACTAGAGAACTTGTAAGAGGAATGTATAGCATCAAATTAGGTCATGCTGGCATAAAATTAATCTCTCAAATTTCATCTAGAGAACTTGTAAGAGGAATGCTTAGCATTAAATTTGTCAAAGATAAATTTTATGATGCATATCAATTAAGAAAACAAATAAAAAGTAGTTTCAAATCAAAGAATCAAATACACACCTCTAGACCACTACAATTGATACATATGGATTTATTTGGACTAATTAATACAACAAGCCTAAGAGGTAGTAAATATGCCTTTGTAATTATTGATGATTTTAGTAGATACACTTGGACATACTTCTTAGATCACAAAAATGATTGTTTTAAATATTTCTAAAAATTTTGTAAACTTGTTCAAATTGAAAAGAGTTTTATGATTTCATCTATTCATAGTGATCACGGTAGTGAATTTCAAAACCGTAATTTTTAAAATTTTTATGAGTCACATAGGTACAACCATAATTTCTTTACTCCAAGAACTCCACAACAAAATAGAGTAGTTAAAAGAAAAAATAGGAGCTTATAAGAAATGACAAGAACCATGTTAAATGATCATAGCCTTACCAAATAATTTTCGGCCGAATCTGTTAACACAACATGCTATGTCATAAACATGGTTCTCATAAGACTATTACTTTTCAAAACTCTATATGAATTGTGGAACAATAAAAGACTTAATATTTCATATTTTAAAGTTTTTAGTTTTAAATATTTTAAATAAAAAATATATCTTAGGAAAATTTGATGCTAAATCCGATGAAGACATTTTTCTTGGTTATTCTTCTATTTTTAAATTCTTTTGTGTCTTTAATAAAATAACTTTGGTTTTAGAGGAATCCATTCATGTTGTTTTTAATGAGCTTCCCGAATTTAAGAAAAATAATTTTGATGATGATTTTGAGTTTGATGCTTTAAATTTGAATAAACACTCTCCTCCCCCAAGTAACTTGGATGCATCTTCTTCCAAAGAATCCTTACCTAAGGATTGGAATTATATAGATGCTCATCCTAAGGAGCTAATCATTAGAGACACATCAACAGGTGTTCAAACTTGCTCTTCTTTTAAAATTTTTTGTGCGAATGCAATATTTTTATCTCAAATTAAACCTAAATGCATTGACGAAGCCCTAAAAGATGATTTATGAGTGTTTGCAATGAACGATGAATTAAATCAATTTGATAGAAATGAGGTGTGGAAGTTTGTTCCTAGACCTAGTGACCATTTGATAATTGGTACAAAATGGATCTTTAGAAATAAGCAACATGAACTTGATATCGTGGGTAGAAATAAGACTAGACTAGTGGCCAAAGGTTTCAACTAAGAAGAAGGTATCGATTATGAAGAAACCTTCGCTCTTGTGGCTAGATTTGAAGCAATAAGGATTCTCTTTGCTTATGCTAGTTGTATTGATTTTAAGTTATTTCAAATATATATTAAAAGTGTTTTTCTTAATAGTTTTATTTCCGAAGAAGTTTATGTTGAACAACCACCTGGATGTGAGAATGTAATTTTCTCGAATCATGTGTTTAAGTTATCTAAGGCTCTCTATGGATTAAAACAAACCCCTAGGGCTTGGTATGAGAGGCTTAGTTCTTTCCTTTTTGAAAATAATTTATGAAAGATAAGGTCGATATTACATTGTTTATTAAATATTTTAAAAATAATTTTCTCATTGTCCAAACACATGTTGATAATATCATTTTCGGTTCTTCAAATGAATCTTTGCGTGAATCATTTACCAAAAGTATGAGTCTAAGAGTTTGAAATGAGCTTAATAGGTGAATTAACTATTTTCTTAGGATTATAAATTAAATAATTAAGTGATGAAATATTTAGTAATCAGACTAAGTATGCTTTAGAAGTATTGAAACAATTTAATATGGATAGTGCTAAAGCTATTAATACACCAATGAGTACTTCTACAAAATTAGATATAGACATTAATAGAGAATATTTTGATCAAAAGACTTATAGAGGTATGATAGATAGTTTATTATACCTCAGCAACTAGACCTGATATTATATTTAGTGTTGGACTATGTACTAGATTTCAATCTAATCCTAAACAATCTCACTTAATAGCTATTAAAAGGATTTTTAGATACCTAAAAGGAAGTCCTAATATAGGATTATAGTATCCAAAATCTAAAAACTTTATGTTACTTACTTATGCCGATGCTGATTTTGTTGGTTGTTAAATAAATAGAAAAAGCACATTCGGAATATGTCAACTCTTAGGTCATGCATTTGTCTCTTGATCTTCTAAGAAACAAAAATTGATTGTATTATCTACAACTGAAGCTGAGTATATAGCAGTAGGTGCATGTTATGCATAAGTTATATAGATGAAAAATACATTAGAAGATTATGAAATTCACTTAAAAAACATATCTATAAAATATGATAACACTAGTGCAACATGTTTAACAAAAAATCTTATTCAACACTCTAGAACTAAACATATTAACATTAGGCATCATTTTGTTAGAAATCATATTAATAATCATGATATATCTTTATAATTTATTGATACTAAACATCAATTAGCTGATATTTTTATAAAACTATTGAATGGGGAATAATTTAATTTTATTAGAAGATAATTAGATATATTAAATCATTCGGATACATGAGTTCCTCTTTTATATTTTTCGAATTTCTCGACTTTTGAAAATTTAGTTTTCTTTTTTGAGATCATTTACTATCATTCCTTCTCTTTGTAATTCATAAAAAAAGATATGTAATGTTAGGATCAAGAGCATTAAGAGGGGGGGTGAATTAGTGCAACGAAAAACTTTCGATGATTAAAACTGCATTCGTACGATAAAGACAATTTTGGTAAGAAAGCCGATTCATAAATCACTTTAACTTGTGATCAAGCGCGATGCAGTTAAAGCAAATATATAGAGGTAGTTTGCAGTTTAAGATAGACAACAGAATGTAATAGCAAATTGGAATACGATGTTCGTACGATAAAAGTGATTTCGGTATGAAAGCCGATTCGTAAATCACTTTAACTTGTAATCAAGCGAGATGTAGTTAAAGCAAAGATATAAAGGCAGTTTGCAGTTATGATGGAAATCAGAATGTAAGCGCAAACTGAAATATAATGTTCGTACGATAAAATCGATTTCCGTCTTAATGCCGATTCGGAAAATACTTAACTATGAAACACGTTCGTAAATGAGCAGAAGGCAGTAAGCTACTGATGAGGTTTGCAGTAAAGATAAGATGCTTAAAGTAAATGCAAACCGAGATTTAGAGTGGTTCGGTCAATCTTGACCTACATCCACTTTTGGCTTCCTCCACCGACGAGGTCACCGACGTCCACTAGAGGCCTTCCTTCAATAGGCAAAGGCCAACCATCCTTTTACAGTTTCACTCCTTTTGACGAGCTTCTGGGACAACGCTTACAGAATTTCTCTCCTCTCTTGAAAGATCAAAACTTGGAAGAAAAGAGGGAGGAGAACTTCTAGCCTTTATAACACTTTTGAGCTCTAAAAATCACAGAGTAAGATTGGATTTTCGGTGTCTTTGGTTGCCCTTTCATGCAGGAAAGGGTGGGGTTTATATAGGCCCCAAACTGGTTTGAATTTAGAGCTCAAAAGTGTCTTTTCCCGGATTTCTGGGGTCCTGGCGGTACTACCTCCTAACTAGGGCAGTACAACTGCCTAGCAGCTCGGAGACTGAGCCTCTAGGCGGTGCCACTGCTTGACAGGGGTAGTTGCACCGCCTAGTCTTGCTCGGAGACTGAGCCCAAGCGGTGCCACCACCTGATTGGGGCGGTTGCGCCGCCTAGTCTCGCTCGAAGACTGAGCCCAGGTGGTGCCACCACCTGACCTGAGCGGTTGCATCGCCTAGCTTTCCTGGGAGACCATCTCCTTGGCGGTGCCATCGCCTAGTAGGAATTCTGGTCCGAATGGGTTAATCCATTAGGCCCAATATGAGTCTATCAAGGGCCCAATTGCCCCCAGATTAAGTTAATGGGATCACCTCCCATTCCTAACTTAATCTACATGCTAACTATGATATTTCTTAAGACATTTACTGCAACTTGCTCCGGTGCATCAATCGCTTCTTCCGACGAGCTTCCGGCGAACTTCCGGTGAACATCTGACGAACCTTCGGCGATGCTCCGGTGAACTTCTGGACTTGCGATGATCCACTTGGCGAGTTCCGATTAGCTTCTTTGGCAAGCTCCTAGACTTCTCAGATTTGTTCCCGCAGAACCTCCGACGACCGTCCGGACTTCCGTCGAACTCTCGAACTCCCAACGTGATCATAGTCTTGACTCCGGCGCAACTCCTGCTGCATGTCTTTCTTTCATCGTAGTTAATCCTGCACATGTAAAGCAAAACTTCGATCAAGACAATTAATCCTAAGCAATTAACCAAGTTGTCCGGCATGTCATTGGTCCCTCGACGCTTCGTCCAACTATTCGGCGCATCGTCCTCTCTTGTGGCCTATTGCCCAATCGGCCAATTGACTCTACAACTCCGATATCCTTGGCACAATACCCGCTCTTTTTGGCCCGATGCCTGAGTCCACAGCTCGAAGCCTTCTGTCGATACGTCGACCGATCCATCGGCCCGACATCCAATCTTCTAACATGTTCCTCCGGCACAACATGATTTTTCCTGCTTTAATTGTCTCATCTTGATCGAAGCATCCTACATAACTCAAAACACAGATTAAAACATAAACACAATTATCAATTGGTTTCATCATCAAAATACGAGATTCAACAATCTCCCCCTTTTTGATGATGACAATCAATTGATGACGGAGTTAAACTTAACTCCCGGAGTTTAAACAAACTCCTCCTATCAATATACCATATTGATACAACCTTGAATTCAAACTGAATTCAAGTCATTGCAATATTCATCATGAATACTTGCAACACGTCATCATGAACTTATGCATAACATCATACTTCTCCCCCTTTGTCATCAACAAAAAGGAGAAGTCCAACTATTCTTGTGTTTGGAATATAGGTTCAACTTATTGCATGAAAAACATAGTATCAAATTTTATCATCATGCAATCTAGCAATTAAAGATGTGCAAGTTTAGCATGTTTGCTTTTCATGAGATAGCAACTGTTTGCTTCTCTTTAGACTACAGGCTAGCAATTTTTACGATATGCAAGTTTTACTAAATACAAGCTAGCAAAGATTTCGAAAGCTAATGCAAGATAGATTTCTTGTGTAAGCTCATGATTCTTGCTTCTTTTGCAATGTTTGAGCTCGCAATTTTGCTTTCGTTGCAAAGTGCAAGTTTAGCATGTTTAGCATCTCGAGATAGACAAGATAGAATATTTTTGTATTTTCTTGAGATTTCAAGCTAGCAATTATCGGTGATGTTCAAGATAGCAATTTCTTCTCTTTTGAGAAGTGGAATTTTTGCTTTCGTCTTGAATTGTGCAAGCTAGCTAGTTTGCCTCTTTTCATGATGTTCACGCTAGAAATTCTTGCTCCCCCTTTGTCATTGTAAAAAAGAAGGGAAGACCCTTATATCAATTTTCAGATTATGACAAAGGTAAGTATCAATCTTATTTGTGCATCATTATATATTCAAATTAAAACATACACAATTTTAAAAACCTTATTTTTCATTCACGATACCGAAAAATAAATCAATCATCATTAATGAGCATATCATACATGATACTCAAACAATAAAATTTTTAAGCATTTATCAACATGTTGATCATGATACCAAACATTCATCATTTAAAGCATTCATGATATACATCATATGCAATACATGTACATCATTGTCATAAGTATTGCATGCATCATTTCAAATTCATGAATATTTCATCATTGCATGCATCATACCAAATCATAAAATCATCATTAATGCATGATTCCAAATCATCATTTATTTCACATCATGACGGTACCAATTTTGTCAAATTACATCCTACCATTCATGATCGAAACTTCTTATTTGTGTACATCAAAATAAATTAATGAATATTTCATGTATTCATATCATCACATAAGGAATATCAAGAAGAATTATTAGGTGATGAGATTTATTTTATACATTCAAAGAATTTTACATAACAAAATTCAAGTCATAAGCCTTGAAAGATATCATGAGAGAACATATAAACAATCTTGATTTATAAAATGAATACTCAAGTTATAATTTTGAAAAATCAAGAGAAACCATGATTCATTTTAACAAATCTCTTCTTAAATAAATAACATAAAGAATTCTTAGGAGATCATGAAAAAGATAGAATTCATTCAATCTTGTAAGAGAACAATATATTAATTCATGCATATAAAATCTTGATTTAAGCATAAGAAATCTAATTTATAAATATCAAAAAATCAAGATAAAGCTCATTTAAATCATCAAATCAAGATCAATAGATTTTCAAAACTGAATTGTTAGGATCAAGAAAATCCAAAAATAAAATTTAACACTTTCATGCATTCAGACAAGGTTTTGCTATAGATTTTCAAATACAATCATGAAGATAAAACATGCTCATGATCATGAAAATTTTTGTATCCAAAACATATAATTTCCAACATATTATTAAGGCATGTAATAGTGTAAAATTCTCATTATAGCAATTATATCCTATCATGTATGATCAAAATTTCTCCTCATTTTATCATTGTAAACAAGAAAGAAGAGGAGAATAACAAATTAGTATTAAATATTTTAATCATTTCAAGGCATACAAGCCATAAATACAATCACATCATGTCATGAAAGATAAAATCTCAAGGATCGTGTAAATACCAAAAGACATGATTCATTTAAATAATTTCTTTAATAAAATGTAAGAAGTCATGGTGAACGATCTTGATTTACATAAAGTTTCAAAACATAATTATCAAGATTATGGTTAGTTTTATAGATCTCCTCTTTAGGAAATGGTAAAAGAAAACGTAGGAGATATAAGATTTTGATTCATAAAGAAGATATCAAGTAATTCCAATAAACCAAGATCGATAAAAATTCGTTCAAATTCAAATCGTCAAATCAAAATTATTTTTAAGAAATTCATAAAAAGATGATCAAATAGATTCATCAAAGTTAATAAGATAGAGAAAAAGAATTTTCAAGAAACATGCTTTTCTCTTTTTAGCCATTTCAATTTATGTGATTTATTTCATAGAAGCATGCTTTTTTCATTTATGAAAACATGCATCAACGTTTAGGATCGAAAAATGAATTTCATCATAAAAACCATCAAGATCAATAAACCACAAAAATCATCATGTATAACTTTAAAATCTCATGCACAAAATCGTCAAATCATGGTATCAAAATTTTAATATTTTCATTACAACTTTATGCATTACTTCGAATCAAATATGATTTCATTAAGAATCGAGAAATAACAATGGAAATCAACATGATAAACATTATTACTTCTTAACCATGATTTCATATTTTCAATCAAAATCATTTTGTTTGTTTATCATAAAATATGCAATATTATCATTTTCGAAATTACTAACATGATCATAATTTTTGTATTTTTATTTTTAAACATGTAATTTTGAAGAAAATTAATTCTAAACTAAAAAAGAAAATACATCTTGAAAGCATCAAGTAATTTTAAAATAAATTAGGGGGATTTCGATTACCTCATCATTGAAAGTGGTTAAGGCGTAGTTTGCCACCTCGTCTTTGTTGATTTTCTTCTCGTCTTCGGAGGAGCTCGATTCATCCCACTTTGTGTTCTTCTTCTTGCGTTCAAAGCAAGTAGTTCCGTTCTTTTTATTCATAAATTTTTGTTTCTTTAATTTTTTAAATTTAATTTGTAGTTCTTGTTCACCATCACTTGAGCTTATGCTCGAGTGGTCTTCAAATATTCTATATCCCAAATCTTTCCTGTTCTTTGGAAGGTTGTTTTGTTCATCATGTCCATTGCGCACCATTTCATATGTTATCAATGAGCCGATAAGTTCTTCAAGTGAAAAAATATTTAAATTTTTTATCTCTTGTATTACGGTTATTTTAGGATCCCATCTTTTTGGAAGGGATCTTAAGATCTTGCTTACGAGATCAAAATTTGAAAAAGATATACCAAGAACTCTTAGATTATTGACGACATCCGTGAAACGGGTGTACATTTCGCTTATAGTCTCGCTTGGTTGCATTCGAAAAAGCTCAAAATCATGCAATAAAATGTTAACTTTCGAGTCTTTGACTCTACTAGTTCCCTCGTGCGTGATTTCAAGTGTTCGCCAAATATCAAAAGCCGTTTCACACGTAGAAATCTAATTGAACTCATTTTTATCCAAAGCGCAAAATAAGACATTCATAGCCTTTGCGTTTAAAGAAAAATACTTCTTCTCCAAATCAGACCATTCGTTTATCGGTTTAGAGGGAAGTTGAAACCGTTTTCAACAATATTCCATAAATCCAAATTCATAGAAATCAAGAAAACTCTTATTCGAGTTTTCCAATAAGTGTAGTCCAATCCGTTAAACAACGGTGGATGAACAACTGATAAGCCCTCTTGAAAGTCATAAAGAGCCGTTTCTCTTGGGTGTAAATCCAAAATGAGAAATACCGGGCTCTGATGCCAATTATTAGGATCAAGAGCACCAAGAGGGAGGGGGGGGGTTAATTAGTGCAGCGGAAAACTTTCGATGATTAAAACTGCATTCGTACGATAAAAGCGATTTTGGTAAGAAAGCCGATTCATAAATCCCTTTAACTTGTGATCAAGCGAGATGCAGTTAAAGCAAATATATAGAGGCAGTTTGCAGTTTAAGATAGACAACAGAATGTAATAGCAAGCTGGAATACGACGTTTGTATGATAAAAGCGATTTCGGTATGAAAGCCGATTCATAAATCACTTTAAATTGTGATCAAGCAAGATGCAGTTAAAGCAAAGATATAAAGGCAGTTAGCAGTTATGATGAAAATCAGAATGTAAGCGCAAACTGAAATATAATGTTCGTACAATAAAACTGATTTTCGTCTTAACGCCGATTCAGAAAATACTTAACTATGAAACACGTTCGTAAATGAGCAGAAGACAGTAAGCTACTGAGGAGGTTTGCAGTAAAGATAAAATGCTCAAAGTAAATGCAAATTGGGATTTAGAGTGGTCGGTCAATCTTGACCTACATCAACTTTTGGCTTCCTCCACCGACGAGGTCACCGATGTCCACTAGAGGCCTTCCTTCAATAGGCGAAGGCCAACCACCCTTTTACAGTTTCACTCCTTTTGACGGGCTTAGGAGACAACCCTTACAGAATTTCTCTCCTCTCTTGAAAGCTCAAAACTTGGAAGAAAAGAGGGAGGAAAATTTCTAGCCTTTATAACACTTTTGAGCTCTAAAAATCACAGAGTAAGATTGGATGTTCGGTGTCTTTGGTTGCCCTTTCATGCAGGAAAGGGTAGGGTTTATATAGGCCCCAAACTGGTTTGAATTTGGAGCTCAAAAGTGTCTTTTCTCGGATTTTCGGAGTCCTGGCGGTACTACCTCCTGACTGGGCGGTACAACCGCTTGGCAGCTCGGAGACTGAGCCTTTGGGCAGTGCCACCACCTGGCAGGGGCGGTTGCACCGCCCAGTCTCGCTCGGAGACTGAGCCCAGGCGGTGCCACCGCCTAACTAGGGCGATTGCACTGCCCAATCTTGCTCGGAGACTGAGCCCAGACGATGCCACCGCCCAGCTTTTCTGGGAGACCATCTCCTGCCACCGCCGACCCGAGCGGTGCCACCGCCTAGTAGGAATTATGGTCCAAATGGGTTGATCCATTCGGCCTAATTTGGGTCTATCAAGGGCCCAATTGCCCTCAGATTAAGTTAATGGGATCACATCCCATTCCTAGCTTAAACTACATGCTAACTACGATATTTCTTAAGACATTTACTACAACTTGCTCCGGTGCGTCAATTACTTCTTCCGGGGAGCTTCCGGTGAACTTCCAGCGAACATCCGACGAACCTTTGGCGATGCTCCGGCGGACTTCCGGCAAACTTCTGGACTTGCGACGATCCACTTGGCGAGTTTTGACGAGCTTCTTTGGCAAGCTTTTGGACTTCTCGGATTTGTTCCCGCAGAACCTCCGACGACCGTCCGGACCTCCATCGAACTCTCGAACTCCCAACGTGATCATAGTCTTGACTCCGGTGCAACTCCTGCTGCAAGTCTTTCTTTCATCGTAGTTAATCCTGCACATGTAAAGCAAAACTTCGATCGAGATAATTAATCCTAAGCAATTAACTAAGTTGTCCGGCATGTCATTGGTGTTGAATCTCGGATTTTGATGATGAAATCAATTGATGGGTTAATTGATCTAATCCATATTATTGAGTTAAGTGTGCAGGATTAACTATGATAACCAAAAAACACAAAGCAAGAATACCGGAGTCAAGATCGTTGGACGTTTAAGAGTCCGAAGAATCGTCGGAGATGCTGCCGGAACCAACCGAGAAGAAATCGGGAACCTATCGGGATTTTCGGAAGTTCGTCGAAGAGATCGTCGGAGGTTCACGGAGATCACCGAGAAGGCTCGGCTACTCGTTAAAGTCATCACAAGATCGGGAGCTTGATGGGAGTCCGTCGGAAGAAAGTTCGTCGGAAAGCTCGCTGGAACAAGACTCGACGTTCACGGTTAAAAACTTGCTTAGGATGTGTTTTGTTATGTAGTTCACTTGTAATTAGGATTAGGATTAAGAGATAATCCTATATCCTGGTTAGGGGCCAACTGGGCCCAAAGTCAGATTTGGTTTGGGCTAAAATTAAGCCAAACCAATGAACCGGAGAGCCAAGCGGTGGCACCGCCTGGCTGGGCAGTGACACCTCCTGGGCTGGGCGGTTGCACCGTCCAGCACCCGAGCACTGGGCGGTGGCACCGCTTGGCTGGGCGGTGGCACCGCCAGCATCGGGAACCCAAAGAGAATTCAAATTTTGGAGCCCAAAATTTGAATCCTCTTGAGGCCTATAAATACCCCTCAAATCTCAGCTGAGATTACAACTTTTGAGACGCATTTGATTGAGAGAAAAGTCTTAGAAAGTCTTAGCAAGTCTTGTTTTCAATTTGCTAGAGAGTTCTCCTCATTCTTTCTTATTGAAAATTTGTAAGAGGTTGAACTGCTTGTAAAAGGTTGTAAGAGGGGTATTTACCCCTCCATTTCAAGAGATTTGCTAGTGGAAGGTGGGAGCCTCATCGAAGAGGGGCCTCGCAAGTGGATGTAGGTCATTTGACCGAACCACTCTAAAATCGGCGTAATCTCTGGTTTGCATTTCATTATTGCTATTTACATTACTGCAAACCTTCTTACATACTTTAGTTCCTTATTACCATTGCTGCGCAACTTCAAGAATACGCTTTCAAGTTTAGCCTTTCAAGTTCTGTTCTTATCATACGAAAGATTTTTCTAAAACAGAAGTTTTAATCCGCTGCACTAATTCACCCCCCCCTCTTAGTGCCGCTCCGATCCTAACAAGTGATATCAGAGCGAGGTTATCTCTCATATTTGGTTTAATACCCAAGAGAGATGGCTTACTCCGGCATGCAAGAGGGTCATTCTATTGCACGACCACCTTTGTTTAATGGGTCGGATTACACATATTGGAAGACTCGCATGAGGATCTTCCTCATTTCTATGGACTTTAAGCTTTGGTCTATTGTCGAGAATGGATTTCAAAAATCTTCTCTTCCGATGAGCGAATGGAATGAATCGGAGAAGAAGGTTTTTGCTTTAAATGCAAAGGCTATAATGCCTTGTTTTGTGCACTAGACAAAAACGAATTTAATCGTGTTTCAATTTGTGATTCGGCTTTTGATATTTGGAGAACTCTTGAGGTCACTCATGAAGGCACTAGCCGAGTGAAAGAGTCCAAAATCAACATCCTTGTGCACTCTTACGAACTTTTCCGAATGAAACCAAGTGAGTCCATCGGAGACATGTACACCCGATTTACGGATGTCATCAATGGACTCAAAGCTCTTGGTAAAGATTTTACTAACTTTGAACTAGTAACTAAAATCTTAAGATCCCTCCCTAAAAGTTGGGATCCAAAAGTTACGGCCATTCAAGAGGCCAAAGACCTTAAAGCATTCCCTCTTGAAGAACTCATTGGGTCTCTAATGACCTACGAAATGACATGTCAAGCTCATGACGAGCTCGAGAACCCCTTTCCAAAGAATAGGAAGGATATGACACTCAAATCACAAGAAGACTACTTGAAAGGAACATCAAGTGATGAGGACAGTGACAATGACATTGCACTTTTGACTCAAAAATTTAAAAAATATTTAAGAAAGAACAAATTTAAAAATAATATAAAAAATAAATTTGAATAAAAGAAGGACCAAGTGATTTGCTATGAATGAAAAAAACCGGGACACTACAAGAACGATTGTCCTCAAGCCAAAAAGAGAACATCAAAGAAGAAGGCGCTCAAGGCAACGTGGGATGATTCAAGTGCGTCCGAAGAAGAGGAGTCCAACACCAAGCAAGTTGCTCATTACGCGCTAATGGCTTTAGGAGAAGAGGTATGTGATTTATTTAATGAAGATTTATCTTTCGAAGAACTCTCTATCGCTTTTCATGAATTATTTGATGAATGTAGAATTATTAGCAAGAAGTTAAGTATCTTAAAGAAAGAGCATGCTTTGCTACAAGATAAGTTTGAGAATCTTCAAACTCCTCCATGCTCTAAGTGTGAGCATTTAGAAGCAATAAAAAATAAAAATTTGCTTCTTAAAGAAACCTTAAACAAGTTTAAGGTTGGTAGTAAAGGATTAGATATGATCCTTGCACACAAGGGTCACATCGCAAATAGAAATAGAATTGGATTTGTAAAAGGATTACATCAAAATCCTACCACTTTTATAAAAGGACCTACATTACATGTTTCCTCTTATATGAAATGTAACTTCTGTTGCAAATCCGGACATATTGCCTACAAATGTCCATTTAGGAAAATTAGTTCACAAAAATTAATATGGGTTTCTAAAGGAACTATAAAGGATTTAATAATAAATAACAAAGTTAGTGGGTCAATTTTTGAGGCACCCAAAATCAAATGGGTACCTAAAAATCATCCTCTTTTGTAGACAAACCCACAAGCTAGGAGCAAGAGATGGTATCTCGATAGTGGATGCTCAAGACATATGATTGGAGATCCATCTCATTTCTCTATGCTCACTAGCAAAGAAGAAGGGTACGTCACCTTCGGAGACAACAACAAAGGCAAAATCATTGGCAAGGGAACTATTGTAACAAATTTAGTTTTTCCATTGATGATGTTTTACTAGTTGATGGATTGAAACACAATCTCTTAAGTATTAGTCAACTATGCGATAAAGGTTATATCGTTAGATTTGAATCAAATATGTGCATTATTGAAAAACCAAATCATAACATGACTATGATTGCTTTAAAACAAAATAATGTCTATACCATCAATCTTGATGAACTAGGTAATGAAATGTGTTTCTCCACCGTAAATGATGATGCTTGGCTTTGGCATAGGAGATTAGGTCATGCAAGCATGAAAACAATATCTAAAATCTCATCTCAAGAATTAGTACGAGGGATTCCGAATATGAAGTTTATTAAGGATAAGGTATGCGATGCATGTCAACTAGGCAAACAAATAAAAACAAGCTTCAAACCAAAAAATCAAATTAGCACCACTAGACCATTACAATTGATCCATTTGGACTTATTTGGACCAATTGATACAACAAGTCTAGGTGGAAGCAAATATGCTTTTGTGATTGTGGATGACTACTCTAGATACACTTGGACCTATTTCTTAGCTCACAAAAGTGATTGCTTCAAGTGTTTCTCTAAATTTTGTAAACTCACTCAAAACGAAAAAGGCTTCATGATTTCATCAATTCGGAGTGATCACGGTGGTGAATTCCAAAACTGTGACTTTCAAAATTTTTGCGAAGTTAATGGGTACAATCACAACTTCTTAACTCCAAGAAATCCTCAACAAAATGGAGTAGTTGAAAGGAAAAATAGAAACCTACAAGAAATGGCAAGAACTGTGTTAAATGAACATAGTTTACCCAAATATTTTTGGGCCGAAGCCGTAAATACGGCTTGTTTCATCATGAATAGGGTCCTAATAAGACCATCTCTATCAAAAACTCTCTATGAATTATGGAATAACAAAAAACCAAATATTTCTTATTTTAAAGTTTTTGATTGTAAATGCTTCATTTTAAATGAAAAGGATGCCCTAGGTAAATTTGATGCTAAATCCGATGAAGGCATTTTTCTTGGTTACTCCTCCGTTTCTAAGGCCTTTCGTGTCTTTAACAAAAGGACCTTAGTAATAGAAGAGTCTATTCATGTAGTTTTTAATGAAATTTCTGATTTAAAGAAAAATGATTTTGATGATGATCTTGGTTTTGATAATTTGAATTTAAACGAACCCCCTCCTCAAAATAGCCATTTGAATGCATCTTCTTCCGAAATTTCTTTACCCAAAGAATGGAAGTATGTAGATGCTCATCCAAAGGAGCTAATTATAAGAGATACAACAAAAGGAGTTCAAACTCGTTCTTCCTTCAAGAATTTTTGTGCTAACGCCGCTTTCCTTTCTCAAATTGAACCTAAATGCATTGACGAAGCCTTAAAAGATGATTTTTGGGTCATTGCAATGCAAGAAGAATTGAACCAATTTGAGAGGAATGAGGTATGGAAGCTTGTTCCTAGACCAAGTGACCACTTAGTCATAGGTACTAAGTGGGTCTTTAGAAACAAGCAAGACGAAAATGGTATCGTGGTTAGAAACAAGGCTAGATTAGTGGCCAAAGGTTTCAACCAAGAAGAAGGTATCGATTACGAAGAAACCTTCGCTCCCGTGGCTCGATTAGAAGCTATAAGGATGCTCCTTGCCTATGCTAGTAGTAATAATTTTAAACTATTTCAAATGGATGTCAAAAGTGCTTTCTTGAATGGTTTTATTTCCGAAGAAGTATATGTCGAACAACCTCCCGGATTTGAAAATTCTCTTCTTCCTAATCATGTATTCAAATTGACTAAAGCTCTCTATGGCTTGAAACAAGCTCCTAGAGCTTGGTATGAAAGGCTTAGTTCCTTTCTTATTTTAAATAATTTTACCAAAGGCAAGGTTGATACTACATTGTTTATTAAACATTTTGAAAATAATTTTCTTATTGTGCAAATTTATGTTGACGATATTATTTTTGGCTCTTCGGATGAATCACTCTGTGAATCATTTGCCAAATGTATGAGTCATGAATTTGAAATGAGTTTAATGGGTGAATTAACTTTCTTTTTAGGATTACAAATCAAACAACTTAGTGATGGTATATTTCTTAACCAATCCAAATATACATTAGAATTGTTAAAACGATTTAACATGAATAATTCAAAAGCAATAAACACCCCTATGAGTACCGCGACTAGACCAGATATTATGTTTAGTGTAGGACTTTGCGCTAGGTTTCAATCTAATCCTAAATTATCTCATCTGAAGAGTGTTAAAAGAATATTTAGGTTTCTTAAAGGAACTCCAAATTTAGGATTGTGGTATCCAAAATCTGAAAAATTCGATCTAATAGCTTATGCAGATGCCGATTTTGGCGGATGCAGGATAGATATAAAAAGTACATCCGGAACATGCCAATTTTTAGGACATGCACTTGTTTCTTGGAGTTCCAAGAAACAAAATTCAGTTGCACTATCTACGGCGGAAGCTGAATACATTGCTGCAAGTGCATGTTGTGCACAAGTCATTTGGATGAAAAATACATTAGAAGACTATGGAATTCACTTTAAAAACATTCCCATAAAATGTGATAATACTAGTACCATATGTCTTACTAAAAATCCAATTCTGCACTCTAGAACTAAGCACATCGACGTTAGGCATCATTTCATACGCGATCATGTCCTTAACAATGATGTTGTTCTAGAATTCATTGACACAAAGAATCAATTAGCAGATATATTTACAAAAGCTTTGAACGAAGATCAATTTGAATTCATTAGAAGGGAATTAGGCATGTTAAATTGTCCCTAAAATGAGCTTCACGAAAAATGACTCGTCCTTTTCCTTTCTTTTGTGGATTTGATTTCTTCCTTCTTCTTCAATTCAAAATGATCCATTAAAGTATAACTTATGATCTTGAGGGAAGAAGCTAAACAAAAGGGAGGAAGAAAAAATTTTTTTTCTTTCCTCCGCGGGATGCCAGCGGTGGCACCGCCAGATCCGGCGGTTGCACCGCTCGGTTTGGCGGTGGCACCGACCGAGCGACCCTTATTAACCCGAGGGGTTAGGGCCGGCGGTGACACCGCCCCCAACCCGAAAAAAAGGCTCTCAAAACCCTCTCCCATTCCCTCTGACCCTCATTCTAATTCTTAGAAGCATTGGAGAAGGATTCTTGGTGGTCCAAGCTTTCCATCTCTCAATATAATCTCCATAAGGTAACACTTGAAATCCCTCTTTTTGGTATCCCATTCCCTCTTTTCTTTCCTCTTTCCCTTGCTTATTTTTCACAATTTCATTATCATCTTGTCTAGATAATGGCTCCTAAGAGATCAAAAGGAAAAAGGATTGAAGGAGATTCATTTGACCATGATCTTTTTAGATCAAAAGAGGTAGCCCTTAGCTTTCCAAAATTTGAAACACGATGTATCCATAAGGGAAAATATGTTGATCTGGATGAACTAGAGGACTTAGAACCTATCAGGTGGTTTGCACCCCTAGAAGCTCTACCTCTACTACAAATAGATGAACCAATCTATCCGCGATTAGTTAGATTGTTCTATGCCAACCTATATGAGGACAACGATAGCCTAAGCACTTACCTTCTAGGAACACCCATTAGAATATTTGACAGTACTATTTGTGAGCTAATTAGCATAACTGAAAAAGATAGGGGATGCTATTTTAAAGGTAAATGGGACGTCAACACAATAGGAGCAACCTATACCGAAGCCGTAGAAACAATTTTTGCAAATCCAAACCTTGACTTCCTACCCAAGAGCTGTGAACACTTACTGCCTTTCAACTCTAAAATTCTTCATTACATTATCACAAGCATCATATTCCCCAAACAATTTCATCTTGACGAAATAAGTCAAATAGAGATAGGAACCATGTATTGGATTATGATCGGTCAGCATAATTATTTTGGGTACTTAATTCGCCAACACATGTAGGATATTATGGCTAAAGATACTATATTGCCATATGGGAGGTTAATCACTAGATTTCTTCATGCCTATAACATTTGCATTCCACCCGATGAAGAATCTATTCACAATAATCGATATAACATAATAAATAAAAACCTACTGAAAAGACTTAGGTGTACTTTTAGCAATGGCATATGGGTTAGGCAGCATAGAAGGACGGATCCAATTCCTCTACCAATAGAACACCCCGAAACACCAATTCTTATGGGAAATGAATCTCCTCCTCCTAGTCCTTTTGGCGCAGCACCTTTAGCTCCTGTTTCCTCCTCTAAAGATCTCATTATGGCGGAACTGTCTCAAATCAAATCACAGCAAGTACAAATTCAGAATCAACAAGTTGAAAATTTGAAGACACTATGACAAATGAATGAAAAAATAGATATCATGTATCAGCACTGTGGATTACCTCCTAAGGATTAAATTGATGTATCTTTTTATTCTGTTCTGTTTGCTTTTAAACAAGTTCAAAGTTTGTCATCGATTGAACGATAACTGATCCTTCCTTTTGTTGAATCTCAGATTTTGATGATGAAATCAATTGATGGGTTAATTGATCTAATCCATATTATTGAGTTAAGTGTGCAGGATTAACTACGATAACCAGAAAACACAAAGCAAGAATACCGGAGTCAAGATCGATGGACGTTTAAGAGTCCGTAGAATCGTCGGAGATGCTGCCGGAACCAACCGAGAAGAAATCGGGAACCTATCGGAATTTTCGGAAGTTCGCCGAAGAGATCGTCGGAGGTTCACGGAGATCACCGAGAAGGCTCGGCTACTCGTTAAAGTCATCACAAGATCGGGAGCTTGATGGGAGTCTGTCGGAAGAAGCTCGTCGGAAAGCTCGCTGAAACAAGACTCGACGTTCGCGGTTGAAAGCTTGCTTAGGATGTGTTTTTGTTATGTAGTTCACTTGTAATTAGGATTAGGATTAAGAGATAATCCTATATCCTGGTTAGGGGCCAACTGGGCCCAAAGTCAGATATGGTTTGGGCTTAAATTAAGCCAAACCAGTGAAATCGGAGTGCCAGGCGGTGGCACCGCCCAGCACCCGAGAGCTGGGCGGTGACACCTCCTTGGCTGGGCGGTTGAACCGTCCAGCACCCGAGCGCCAGGCGGTGGCACCGCCTGGCTGGGCGGTGGCACCTCCAGCACCGGGAACCCTAAGAGAATTCAAATTTTGGAGCCCAAAATTTGAATCCTCTTGAGGCCTATAAATACCCCTCAAATCTCAGCTGAGGTTACAACTTTTGAGAAGCATTTTGATTGAGAGAAAAGTCTTAGAAAGTCTTAGCAAGTCTTGTTTTCAATTTGCTAGAGAGTTCTCCTTCTTTCTTATTGAAAATTTGTAAGAGGTTGAGCTGCTTGTAAAAGGTTGTAAGAGGGGTGTTTACCCTTCCATTTCAAGAGACTTGCTAGTGGAAGGTGGGAGCCTCATCGAAGAGGGGCCTCGCAAGTGGAGTAGGTCATTTGACCGAACCACTCTAAAAATCGACGTAATCTCTGGTTTGCATTTTATTATTGTCATTTACATTACTGCAAATCTTCTTACTGCTTTAGTTCCTTATTACCCTTGCTGCGCAACTTTAAGAATACGCTTTCAAGTTAAACTTTTCAAGTTCCGTTCTTATCGTACGAAAGATTTTGATAAAATCAAAGTTTTAATCCGCTGCACTAATTCACCCCCCCCTCTTAGTGCCGCTCCGATCCTAACAAGTGGTATCAGAGCGAGGTTATCTCTCATATTTGGTTTAATACCCAAGAGAGATGGCTTACTCCGGCATGCAAGAGGGCCACTCTATTGCACGACCACCTTTGTTTAATGGGTCGGATTACACATATTGGAAGACTCGCATGAGGATCTTCCTCATTTCTATGGACTTTGAGCTTTGGTCTATTGTTGAGAATGGATTTCAAAAATCTTCTCTTCCGATGAGCGAATGGAATGAATCGGAGAAGAAGGTTTTTGCTTTAAATGCAAAGGCTATGAATGCCTTGTTTTGTGCATTAGATAAAACTGAATTTAATCGTGTTTCAATGTGTGATTCGGCTTTTGATATTTGGAGAACTCTTGAGGTCACTCATGAAGGCACTAGCCGAGTGAAAGATTCCAAAATCAACATCCTTGTGCACTCTTACGAACTTTTCCGAATGAAACCAAGTGAGTCCATCAGAGACATGTACACCCGATTTACGGATGTCATCAATGGACTCAAAGCTCTTGGTAAAGATTTTACTAACTTTGAACTAGTAACTAAAATCTTAAGATCCCTCCCTAAAAGTTGGGATCCAAAAGTTATGGCCATTCAAGAGGCCAAAGACCTTAAAGCATTCCCTCTTGAAGAACTCATTGGGTCTCTAATGACCTACGAAATGACATGTCAAGCTCATGACGAGCTCGAGAACCCCCTTCCAAAGAACAGGAAGGATATGACACTCAAATCATAAGAAGACCACTTGAAAGAAACATCAAGTGATGAGGACAGTGACAATGACATTGCACTTTTGATTCAAAAATTTAAAAAATATTTAAGAAAGAACAAACTTAAAAATAATACAAAAAATAAATTTGAACAAAAGAAAGACCAAGTGATTTGCTATGAATGCAAAAAACCGGGACACTACAAGAACGATTGTCCTCAAGCCAAAAAGAGGACATCAAAGAAGAAGGTGCTCAAGGCAACATGGGATGATTCAAGCGCGTCCGAAGAAGAGGAGTCCAACACCGAGCAAGTTGCTCATTACGCGCTAATGGCTTTAGAAGAATAGGTATGTGATTTATTTAATGAAGATTTATCTTTTGAAGAACTCTCTATCGCTTTTCATGAATTATTTGATGAATGTAAAACTGTTAGCAAGAAGTTAAGTATCTTAAAGAAAGAGCATGCTTTGCTACAAGATAAGTTTGATAGTCTTCAAACTCCTCCATGCTCTAAGTGTGAGCATTTAGAAGCAATAAAAAATGAAAATTTGCTTCTTAAGGAAACCTTAAACAAGTTTAAGGTTGGTAGCAAAGGATTAGATATGATCCTTGCACACAAGGGTCACATCACAAATAAAAATGGAATTGGATTTGTAAAAGGATTACATCAAAATCCTACCACTTTCATAAAAGGACCTACATTACATGTTTCCTCTTATATGAAATGCAACTTCTGTTGCAAATCCGGACATATTGCCTACAAATGTCCATTTAGGAAAATTAGTTCACAAAAATTAATATGGGTTCCTAAAGGAACTATAAAGGATTCAAAAATAAATAACAAGGTTAGTGGGTAAATTTTTGAGGCACCCAAAATCAAATGGGTACCTAAAAATCATCCTCTTTTGTAGACAAACCCACAAGCTAGGAGCAAGAGATGGTATCTCGATAGTGGATGCTCAAGACATATGATTGGAGATCCATCTCATTTCTCTATGCTCACTAGCAAAGAAGAAGGGTACGTCACATTCGGAGACAACAACAAAGGCAAAATCATTGGCAAGGGAACTATTGGTAACAAATTTAGTTTTTCCATTGATGATGTTTTACTAGTTGATGGATTGAAACACAATCTCTTAAGTATTAGTCAACTATGCGATAAAGGTTAAATCGTTAGATTTGAATCAAATATGTGCATTATTGAAAAACCAAATCATAACATGACTATGATTGCTTTAAAACAAAATAATGTCTATACCATCAATCTTGATGAACTAGGTAATGAAATGTGTTTCTCCGTCGTAAATGATGATGCTTGGCTTTGGCATAAGAGATTAGGTCATGCAAGCATGAAAACAATATCTAAAATCTCATCTCAAGAATTAGTACGAGGGATTCTGAATATGAAGTTTATTAAGGATAAGGTATGCGATGCATGTCAACTAGGCAAACAAATTAAAACAAGCTTCAAACCAAAAAATCAAATTAGCACCACTAGACCATTACAATTGATCCATTTGGACTTATTTGGACCAATTGATACAACAAGTCTAGGTGGAAGCAAATATGCTTTTGTGATTGTGGATGACTACTCTAGATACACTTGGACCTATTTCTTAGCTCACAAAAGTGATTGCTTCAAGTGTTTCTCTAAGTTTTGTAAACTCACTCAAAACGAAAAAGGCTTCATGATTTCATCAATTCGGAGTGATCACGGTGGTGAATTCCAAAACCGTGACTTTCAAAATTTTTGCGAAGTTAATGGGTACAATCATAACTTCTCAACTCCAAGAAATCCTCAACAAAATGGAGTAGTTAAAGGAAAAATAGAAGCCTACAAGAAATGGCAAGAACTATGTTAAATGAACATATTTACCCAAATATTTTTGGGCCGAAGCCGTAAATACGACTTGTTACATCATGAATAGGGTCCTAATAAGACCATCTCTATCAAAAACTCCTTATGAATTATAGAATAACAAAAAAACCAAATATTTCTTATTTTAAAGTTTTTGGTTGTAAATGCTTCATTTTAAATGAAAAGGATGCCCTAGGTAAATTTGATGCTAAATCCGATGAAGGCATTTTTCTTGGTTACTCCTCCGTTTATAAGGCCTTTCGTGTCTTTAACAAAAGGACTTTAGTAATAGAAGAGTCTATTCATGTAGTTTTTAATGAAATTTCTGATTTAAAGAAAAATGATTTTGATGATGATCTTGATTTTGATAATTTGAATTTAAACGAACCCCCTCCTCAAAATAGCCATTTGAATGCATCTTCTTCCGAAATTTCTTTACCCAAAGAATGGAAGTATGTAGATGCTCATCCAAAGGAGCTAATTATAGGAGATACAACAAAAGGGGTTCAAACTCGTTCTTCTTTCAAGAATTTTTGTGCTAACGCCGCTTTCCTTTCTCAAATTGAACCTAAATGCATTGACGAAGCCTTAAAAGATGATTTTTGGGTCATTGCAATGCAAGAAGAATTGAACCAATTTAAGAGGAATGAGGTATGGAAGCTTGTTCCTAGACCAAGTGTCCACTTAGTCATAGGTACTAAGTGGGTCTTTAGAAACAAGCAAGACGAAAATGGTATCGTGGTTAGAAACAAGGCTAGATTAGTGGCCAAAGATTTCAACCAAGAAGAAGGTATCGATTACGAAGAAACCTTCGCTCCCGTGGCTCGATTAGAAGCTATAAGGATGCTCCTTGCCTATGCTAGTAGTAATAATTTTAAACTATTTCAAATGGATGTCAAAAGTGCTTTCTTGAATGGTTTTATTTCCGAAGAAGTATATGTCGAACAACCTCCCGGATTTGAAAATTCTCTTCTTCCTAATCATGTATTCAAATTGACTAAAGCTCTCTATGGCTTAAAACAAGCTCCTAGAGCTTGGTATGAAAGGCTTAGTTCCTTTCTTATTTTAAATAATTTTACCAAAGGCAAGGTTGATACTACATTGTTTATTAAACATTTTGAAAATAATTTTCTTATTGTGCAAATTTATGTTGACGATATTATTTTTGGCTCTTCGGATGAATCACTATGTGAATCATTTGCCAAATGTATGAGTCATGAATTTGAAATGAGTTTAATGGGTGAATTAACTTTCTTTTTAGGATTACAAATCAAACAACTTAGTGATGGTATATTTCTTAACTAATCCAAATATACATTAGAATTGTTAAAACGATTTAACATGGATAATTCAAAAGCAATAAACACCCCTATGAGTACTACGACTAAGTTAGATATGGATGAAAATAGTAAAAATTTCGATCAAAAAACATATAGGGGAATGATAGGTAGTCTACTCTACCTCACCGCGACTAGACCGGATATTAAGTTTAGTGTAGGACTTTGTGCTAGGTATCAATCTAATCCTAAATTATCTCATCTTAAGAGTGTTAAAAGAATATTTAGGTATCTTAAAGGAACTCCAAATTTAGGATTGTGGTATCCAAAATCTGAAAAATTCGATCTAATAGCTTATGCAGATGCCGATTTTGGTGGATGTAGGATAGATAGAAAAAGTACATCCGGAACATGCCAATTTTTAGGACAAGCACTTGTTTCTTGGACTTCCAAGAAACAAAATTTAGTTGCACTATCTACGGTGGAAGCCGAATACATTGCTGCAAGTGCTTGTTGTGCACATGTCATTTGGATGAAAAATACATTAGAAGACTATGGAATTCACTTTAAAAACATTCCCATAAAATGTGATAATACTAGTGCCATATGTCTTACTAAAAATCCAATTCAGCACTCTAGAACTAAGCACATCGACGTTAGGCATCATTTCATACGCGATCATGTCCTTAACAATAATGTTGTTCTAGAATTCATTGACACAAAGCATCAATTAGCAGATATATTTACAAAAGCTTTGAATTCAGACCAATTTGAATTCATTAGAAGGGAATTAGGTATGTTAAATTGTCCCTAAGAATAAACTTGTTTGAATGGATTTTCCATAAAGTTTTTCATTCTCTCTCCGTTCCTCGGTGACTTGTTAAATTATCTTATCCTATCTTGAGTCAAACACCGCTTCCATCTGATCAAGATTAATGATTTTATGATAATTTGAATCTCGAAATTGATTTTTATGGCTTGATTATGAGTTTCAAGTTGACGAATTGAATTTGAATGGATTTGTATTCGAATTATGATCTTGACTTATTGGAGTTACTACTTCAAATTTTTTTTATCTCAATCTCTTCTTTATACATCTACAATTTCTGTTATTTATAAAAAGAAGAGATTTGATAATATGGATGAATGCTGAATTTTCCTTTAAGATGAACTCTGCGTAAATATTTTAGCATACTTAATTTAGAATGATAAAATCTTTGTATGATAAATTATGTGCTTCAAGTCTCATTCTCTTTTTGTTGATGACAAAGGGGGAGAAAAGTGATGACTTGTATCATTTTAATAGCACGACTTATATGAATTGCAAAAGCTTGTGTGATATGAATGTCTTATATGCCTTGCAAAATAATTGAGAATATCACAAGATTGATTGATCATATTGAAAGCATGCCTTACATCGATATCATGAAATTCATGTTGAAAATCTTTATCTTCTGTCGTAGCAAAATTCATCCCTTATCATTTAACTTATGATTTTCATCGAAGTTTCGTACTTACTATTGTTTAATGAGGATAACGATAAGTTCTACGATTAGAACTTATCGGGTTATGCTTGAATCCAATGGGATGTAATTCAAGTGTTTTTTATCTTCTCATAATATAGCATATAGATAGGGGGAGTTATGTTTAACTCCGTCATCAATTGATTGTCATCATCAAAAAGGGGGAGATTGTTGAATCTCGGATTTTGATGATGAAATCAATTGATGGGTTAATTGATCTAATCCATATTATTGAGTTAAGTGTGCAGGATTAACTACGATAACCAGAAAACACAAAGCAAGAATACCAGAGTCAAGATCGATGGACGTTTAAGAGTCCGAAGAATCGTCGGAGATGCTGCCGGAACCAACCGAGAAGAAATCGGGAACCTATCGGAATTTTCGGAAGTTCGCCGAAGAGATCGTCGGAGGTTCACGGAGATCACCGAGAAGGCTCGGCTACTCGTTAAAGTCATCACAAGATCGGGAGCTTGATGGGAGTCCGTCGGAAGAAGCTCGTCGGAAAGCTCGCCGAAACAAGACTCGACGTTCGCGGTTGAAAGCTTGCTTAGGATGTGTTTTTGTTATGTAGTTCACTTGTAATTAGGATTAGGATTAAGAGATAATCCTATATCCTAGATAGGGGCCAACTGGGCCCAAAGTCAGATATGGTTTGGGCTTAAATTAAGCCAAACCAGTGAAATCGGAGTGCCAGGCGGTGCCACCGCCTGGCTGGGCGGTGACACCTCCTTGGCTGGGCGGTTGAACCGTCCAGTACCCGAGCGCCAGGCGGTGGCACCGCCTGGCTGGGCAGTGGCACCTCCAACACCAGGAACCCTAAGAGAATTCATATTTTGGAGCCCAAAATTTGAATCCTCTTGAGGCCTATAAATACCCCTCAAATCTCAGCTGAGGTTACAACTTTTGAGAAGCATTTTGATTGAGAGAAAAGTCTTAGAAAGTCTTAGCAAGTTTTGTTTTCAATTTGTTAGAGAGTTCTCCTCCTTCTTTCTTATTGAAAATTTGTAAGAGGTTGAGCTACTTGTAAAAGGTTGTAAGAGGGGTGTTTACCTTTCCATTTCAAGAGACTTGCTAGTGGAAGGTGGGAGCCTCATCGAAGAGGGGCCTCGCAAGTGGAGTAGGTCATTTGACCGAACCACTCTAAAAATCGACGTAATATCTGGTTTACATTTTATTATTGTCATTTACATTACTGCAAATCTTCTTACTGCTTTAGTTCCTTATTACCCTTGCTGCGCAACTTTAAGAATACGCTTTCAAGTTAAACTTTTCAAGTTCCGTTCTTATTGTACGAAAGATTTTGATAAAATCGAAGTTTTAATCCGTTGCACTAATTCACCCCCCCCTCTTAGTGCCGCTCCGATCCTAACACCTTTTAGATAACTACTGTTTTGATCTGCATAAATGATGATGTCTTTTGGATAAACTATTTCTGGCAAATTTGAATGATTAACTTTGGTTCCTATTAAATGCTAAACCTTTTTTCTATGATCATCAATTAGCTGGCTTGTCTCTTTTTGTTGATGACAAAGGGGGAGAAGTGATGACTAAGTGATGACTTACACCATAACGATAGCATGACTTATATGAATTACAAAAACTTGTGTGATATGAATGTCTTATATGCCTTGCAAAATCCTTGAAAATATCGCAAGATTGATTGATCATATTGAAGGCATGCCTTACATCTACATCATGAAATTCATGTTGAAAATCTTTATCTTCTATCGTAGTAAAAATTGTCTCTTATCATGATTTTCATCGAAGTTTTGTATTTACTATTGCTTAATGAGAATGACGATAAGTTCTACGGTTAGAACTTATCGGTTTATGCTTGAATTCTATGGATGGAATTCAAGTGTTTTCATCTTCTCATAATATGGCATATAGATAGGGGGAGTTATGTTTAACTCCGTCATCAATTGATTATCATCATCAAAAAGGGGGAGATTGTTGAATCTCGGATTTTGATGATGAAATCAATTGATGGGTTAATTGATCTAATCCATATTATTGAGTTAAGTGTGCAGGATTAACTACGATAACCAGAAAACACAAAGCACGAATACCGGAGTCAAGATCGATGGACGTTTAAGAGTCCGAAGAATCGTCGGAGATGCTGCCGGAACCAACCGAGAAGAAATCGGGAACCTATCGAAATTTTCGGAAGTTCGCCGAAGAGATCGTCGGAGGTTCACAGAGATCACCGAGAAGGCTCGGCTACTCATTAAAGTCATCACAAGATCGGGAGCTTGATGGGAGTCCGTCGGAAGAAAGTTCGTCAGAAAGCTCGCTGGAACAAGACTCGACGTTCGCGGTTGAAAACTTGCTTAGGATGTGTTTGTTATGTAGTTCACTTGTAATTAGGATTAGGATTAAGAGATAATCCTATATCCTGGTTAGGGGCCAACTGGGCCCAAAGTCAGATTTGGTTTAGGCTAAAATTAAGCCAAACCAATGAACCGGAGAGCTAGGTGGTGGCTCCGCCTGGCTGGGCAGTGGCACCGCCCAGCACCCGAGAGCTGGGCGGTGACACCTCCTAGGCTGGGCGGTTGCACCGTCCAGCACCCGAGCACTGGGCGGTGGCACCACTTGGCTGGGCGGTGGCACCGCCAGCATCGGGAACCCAAAGAGAATTCAAATTTTGGAGCCCAAAATTTGAATCCTCTTGAGGCCTATAAATACCCCTCAAATCTCAGTTGTGATTACAACTTTTGAGAAGCATTTGATTGAGAGAAAAGTCTTAGAAAGTCTTAGCAAGTCTTGTTTTCAATTTTCTAGAGAGTTCTCCTCATTCTTTCTTATTGAAAATTTGTAAGAGGTTGAACTGCTTGTAAAAGGTTTTAAGATGGGTATTTACCCTTCCATTTCAAGAGATTTGCTAGTGGAAGGTGAGAGCCTCATCGAAGAGGGGCCTCGCAAGTGGATGTAGGTCATTTGACCGAACCACTCTAAAATCGGCGTAATCTCTGGTTTGCATTTCATTATTGCTATTTACATTACTGCAAACCTTCTTACATGCTTTAGTTCCTTATTACCTTTGCTGCGCAACTTCAAGAATACGCTTTCAAGTTAAGCCTTTCAAGTTCTGTTCTTATCGTACGAAAGATTTTTCTAAAACCGAAGTTTTAATCCGCTGCACTAATTCACCCCCCCCTCTTAGTGCCGCTCCGATCCTAACAATTGGTCCCTCGATGCTTCGTCTGATTATTCATTGCATCATCCTCTCCTGCGGCCTATTGCCCAATCGACTAGTTGACCCCGTAACTCCGATATCCTTGGCACAATACCAGCTCTTCTTGGCCCGATGCCTGAGTCCACGACCCGAAGCCTTCTATCGATACGTCGACCGATCCACCGACCCGACGTCCAATCTTCTGACATGTTCCTCCGGCACAACATGATTTTTCCTGCTTTAATTATCTCATCCTGATCGAAGCATCCTATGTCACTCAAAACGCAGATTAAAACATAAACACAATTATCAATTGGTTTCATCATCAAAATACGAGATTCAACATCTAATTCATGGATCATTAGTATATTTGATATTTTCCATATGAATCCTTCCTTTTTCTATTTACAAAAGTAGAACTTTGTTTCATGGAATGATTTGATATGATATTTATGCAAATGAGTGTTTGCACCATATAATGATTGTGATCTTACTTGTCTCAAAAGAAAAGGAGGCATGAGTGTTTGCTTGACGTATCTTAAAAGAACAGCAAAAATGATAGACAAAGATAATCAACAGCAAAATAGTGCATCGACAGTGGCACCGCTAGATTGGCAGTGGCACCGCCAGTACGCACAGCTTATAGGCAGTACCACCGCGTGTAACCCTACCCTATAAAAACCTAAGTTAGGGTTGACGGTAGAACCGCCCCCAACCCTCTCTACACCCCTCTAAATTGCTTTAAACCCCTCATTCCCCTTACTCTCCCTCTAGAAACTCAAGAAAACTACTATCATTTACAAAGCTAAGGATCAATCTCAAAACCACTTTTTGGTTATCACAAGAAGGTTAAACTATAAAGGTAATTCTTAAACCCAATTGTTTCTCTCATTTATTACTTGTTATTGTCTCTTATTCTTTTTAATATATATAGTCCCAATGTCATCTCGAAGATCATAAAGGGACAAAGGAAAGAGGAGATTAGATAAAACCTTTGACTCCATACTCTTTGATTCCCCTCAACATGCACTTAAATTCCCAACCTTTGAGTCTAGAAGTATACATAAGGGAAAATATGTTGATGTAGAAGAATTGAGTGATTTAGAACCAATTCAATGGTTCACTAACTTAGATGTCCTTCTAATTCTTCAAATAAGTGAACTCATTTATCCTAGACTTGTTTGGTTATTTTACAATAACTTGCATGTGGATGAATACGATAGGGTGTCCACTTATCTCTTAAGGCATCTTATGCCCATTACGGATAGCATGATTTGCAACTTAATAGAAATTCCTGAGAAAAGAAGGGGTTGTTACTTTAGAGGATAATGTGACATAGAATCAGTTGAGATCATAGATTCTGAGGCTATAGGTACCATTTTTGGTAATCCAAATTCATCTATCGTTCTAAAAAGTTGTGAATATTTGCTACCTTTCAACACAAATTACTTCATCACATCATAATAAGTACTCTACTTCCAAAACAATACCATCTTGATGAAGTTAGTAAAATGGAATTAAGAACAATGTATTGGATTATGGTAAGACATTATAACTGTTTTGGATATCTAATACGTAAAATATGATTGAATTATCAACAAAAGATATGATGCTTCCATATGGTGGCTCGGTTACTAGACTAATGCATGCACATGATATAGTCATTCCACCGGACGAAGAAACCTTGAAATTAGATAGATTTAATGTCATAAATAGAAACCTATTAAGAAGATTAAGATGTATAGTAAGAAATAAGGTTTGGACTAGATTATCTTGGAGGACTGACCCTCCCCCACTTGAACCTGAACCAAAAACACCTATATATAGGGAAAGTCAATCTCCTCCTACTAGTCCCTTTGAGGTAGCACCTCCAACAGAGCCAGCACGCTCCTCATCTTCCGATATCATAATGACTCAATTGGATCAAATTGAACTACGTCAAGATCAAATCTTAACCGAGATGTAGGAAATTCATCGACAGCTTAATACTCTATTTAGGCATTTCGATTTACCATCACCAGAATAGCTTGTGTATGTCTTTTTTTTATTGATGACAAAGGGGGAGAAGTCGATGGATTCTTCCATATACTCTTCATTGTTACCATGCATGATGTTTTGCACACTTTGATATGATGCAATGGATTCTTCCATGTACTCTTTAATGTTACCATGCATGATGTTATACATACTTTGATATGATGCAATGCATGAAATGATGAATGCTTTGGTTACTAGTCATATGTGCCCTGCAAATCAATCACGTGAGTAATGACATGTGTGACTTGACATATAGTCTTTTTACTTATTATATTTTGGCATTTATCACTTTATATTGCTTGTTGCATATATATATATATATATATATATATATATATATATATATATATATATATATATATATATATATATATATATATATATATATATATATAGTGATGTCCTTGGATCTGTGTAATGAGAATTGGATCATGATGAGATCACGATAATGAGACCGATTCACCTTTAAACATAGATCCTAAATAATCTTGGTCATAAGTTACTCGAGAGGGATATCGAGATAACCAGACAGACTGGTGTGCTGTATATCCGTCCATATGATGGATGCAACTGGTCTCATAGCTGTTCGTGTGGGGACACTAGGGATATAGTACATGTGCTCATGGGAGAATAAGATCACTGATTGATCCGCTTACGGAATGTTGAATGGTTGATGATGCTTTATTGTCATACAACGATTCCATAGTTCTAGTGGTGTATCTGGTCCTTAGACTTGAGACACTAAAGATGTCCTACATGAGTGCTCTACTCTTTGATACCAGACTTATAGGTTTAGATGTCTCAAATCTAGCACAACCGGTCATCGGGAGTAGCAATCAACATTATGAGGGCTATTGAGTGTCGATAGAGGATCATCAATTCTCGGTGTCATGAGAGGAATATCTCATGTGTTCTTGCTCAAACAAATCCCTAGCTAGTGTCATTCAGATTGAGAGAGAAAGAGTTCTCCGGGAGAATCCGATTAGAGTGAGACTCGAATAGAAACCGTATGGGTCTGACAGGACCTTGCCCGGTATACGGTCTCTTGGATAATAGATGGATAAGGGACTATAGGTACACGGTAACTAAGGACATATATGTCTAATGGATTGGATTCCCTTGTATCATTTGGGGACTACAGCGTAGTGGCCTAGTACGTCCGCAGTCGATGAGTCGGGTGAATTATTATGAAGATAATAATTCATTGAGTCAGAAGGAGTTTTGACAGGCATGACTCATGGCCAGCTCGATATTGGGCCTAGAGGGTCACACACATATGGTAGGCATTGTGATGAGTAGAGGTTCGGATATGAGATATCTGTTGGAGCCCTTATCTTATTGGATATCCAATAAGCCCATGAATTATTAGATCCTATGTGTAAGATCCAATAAGAGTCCATGAGAGATTATTGGATGGAGATCCATTAATCTAAGAGGCTTGGGTAGTTGGATGGAGATCCAATACCCAATAGGGGGGGATCCATTAGGGTTAAGTTTATAAGGGACCTCTATAAATAGGAGGGAATCAATGGTTTATAGGCTAGAGCCTTTTGCTTGCCTCTCCTATTCTCCTCCCCCTCTCCACCTAAAAGCAGGCCTGGAGTTTTGAGAAGCATCGTCACAGCCCTGCTGTGTGGATCACCGCTAGAAAGGAGGGAGCTTGACCTCCTTCACCCTCTCCTAGAGATTTATAGGGATTCAGGGATATACGATCACCCTAGGTAACATAATTTGTCTCACACGTGATTTACTATTTTGCGGATTTTTGCGCACCAATCTTCGTATGACGACGAACATATCTTTGGGAATTGAGGATTTTATTTTATATTTTTTCGCTGCGCATGTGATGTCGCCCCCAACATTTCCCAACATTAGTATCATGTATGTTATGGCCAAAGTAATGTTGATTTCTTTTTGTATCATGCATGAAGTGATGAGTTGTAATGTTTTGACATTTTACATATTACATTTTGATAATTTGAAACTATAATGATTCATAATATGATATATTACATTTGATCACGATAATCAAAATAGTTTCATTTAAATTTAAAGGTTATGATTTCTTTTGAATTCAAGTTTGTCTTATCTCAATATAACATATAGTTAAGGGGAGTTAAGGTTAACTCCATCATCAATTAGTTGTCATCATAAAAAAAGGAGAGATTATTGAATCTCGAATTTTGATGATGAAATCAATTAGTGAATTAATGGTCTATTCCATGTGTTGAGATAAGTGATGCAGGACTAATTACGATTATGAGAAAGGCAAAGTTATTAAAGAAGAATCGAAGTTGGGTTAGAGTCAATGATCGGGCATCGGTCCAAATGAATTGGGGGATACACCGAAGGATCAGACGATGTAGTGAAAGCTCGCTAGAAGTTCACCGGGAGTTTGCCGAAAGCTCGTCAGAAGTTCATCGGGAGTTCGTCGGAAGATCGCCGGGAGTTCGTCAGAAGTTCACCGAGAGTTTGGATAAACAATTGACGTGCTAGACAACTTGGATTGCTTGCATAGTAATTATCTAGCCTTAATTATCGTAGTTAGAGTTTCAATTCGAGTTAGTTTTAGGGAAATCCTACTAACTCAATTAGGAGCCAACTAGGCCTTTAATAGGGTTGATTACCTTTTTTAATGTTTGTTCAATTACTCTTTTACCCGCAAATGTAATGTAGGCGTTAGGTTCAGCAATAATGATATCCCCCAACATACCAAAACTGGCTGTTACTCCACCAGTTGTAGGAGATGTAAGAATTGATACATAGAATAACTTTTTATCTGATTGATAATTAGATGAAGCAGAAGATATTTTAGCCATTTGCATCAAGCTCAAACTTCCTTCTTGCATGCGTGCTCCTCCAGAAGCACACACAATAATGACAGGTAGAGATCGATTAGTAGCATACTCGATCAAACGAGTAATTTTCTCGCCTACTACGGATCCCATACTACCTCCCATAAACTGAAAATCCATAACGCCAATTGCTACGGGAATACCATTTATTTGACCTATGCCTGTTTGAATAGCATCAGCTAAACCTGTCCTTCTTTGATAAGAATCGATACGATCTCCATAAGGTTCCTCTTTTGAACGAAAATCAATGGGGTCTATAGATATCATATCTTTATCCAGAGGATCCCAAGTTCCGGGATCAATCGAAAGTTCAATTCTATCTGAACTACTCATTTTCAAATGATATCCACACTGTTCACAAATATTCATTTTTGACTTAAAATTTTTTTTATAATTTAATCCATAACAATTTTCGCATTGAACCCATAAATGTTTGTATTTTTTATTTATATTGAAATCATTGGATTCTACTTCTTCATGGAAGTCGGATTCTACTTCTTCATGGAATTCTACTTCTTCATGGAATTCTATTTCTTCATTGAAATCGGATTCCACTTCTTCATTGAAATCGGATTCCACTTCTTCATTGAAATCGGATTCCACTTCTTCATTGAAATCAGATTCTACTTCTTCATTGAAATCATTGGATTCTACTTCTTCGTGGAATTCTACTTCTTCATGGAAATTGGATTCTACTTCTTCATGGAAGTCGGATTCTACTTCTTCGTGGAATTCTACTTCTTCATGGAAATCGGATTCCACCTCTTCATGGAAATCATTGAAATTTTTTCTAGTTCTTTTACTAGACCTACCGCTCTCACTACTATTTCTATTTTCAGTACAAATGAAGTTATAAAAGTAACTGTCACTGTAATTGTTGGTACTACCCGAAATAGAACTATTAATACTGACTTCAAAACGAAGATAACTATCAATGCAACTATTAATGTGATTATTCCAACCAGATTGAGTATCATACATGTAATGATAATAGTAGTGATTCTTTTTCTTAGACCCCCTACTCAAATAACTAGAAAGTTTTTTTTCTAGTTCACTCAGAAAAGAACTATCATTGTCAACCTCAAAAATCTGATTTTCAATATCAAAATATACAGAGTAACTGTCACCATTACTATCCCTAACTAAAAAAGTGTCATCAGAGATCAAACTCCAAATATCCTTGATTTCAAATAAAGAATCAACATTAGTGAAACTATAATTACCACTATGATTCCAACTAGGAATCTTTTTCTTCGTATCGTTCTTCGTATCGTTTAGAATAGGTTGTTCACTTCTACTGGTATGTCCAATACCATCAAGACTATCCATTGATTTACTTAGCCCACACCTAGATTTACTTAGCCCACACCTATGTTCTAACTTCTCGTTAGACAACATCGAACGGAACCACCATTTTCCCATAGAGTCTTTCTACCCCCTATTTGATGAAATACAATACATTCGATGGATAATCATTTTACTTTCACTATTTGATTTCTTATCAGAATTAAGCATACGAATCTAATCCTAATCATTAGGATTGTTAATTAATAACGAGTAAGTATTGAAAGAACGAGTAAGTATTGAAAGAAATGATTCTCTTTTGTGGGAAGCCGAGGTATCACTTCAATATATATTGATAGAATCTTTTTATAAATTTTAAAATAGAAAGACACAGCTTTCTTCCATGTGATGTACAAATTCTCATCGAAAATAGAGATAGTTGTTTATTTCTATAAATAAAGAATAAAGAATTTGTTCTCGTATAATCAAATAATTAAGTTTCTATTTTAACATGGAACGAAAAAGACAATATATAGGATGGGTAAAGGAGCCTTTCCCTTGGCTTGATCTATGGCCTGAAACTAGGAGATATAAAAAAGTCCACCAATCCCAAGGATCCATAATTAATCCAATCCTATGGATCCAACAACAAACAATAGAAGTATTGAGTTGTTTAGTCTTCGATCTTATCTTGTATATATATAGGTAAGATCTGTACATCTGTACATATAAAAGATATATGCAAATACATAGTATAGAATGCTCATTCTTTTTTTTTTTATTCGGCAATCGGCCCAATCTTTTTTTTAGGAAAAGATTGGGCCGACTTTAATTGCAATCAATTAGGAGAACAAACAGGAATTACTGAATTATGCACACTTACTTTTTCTCTTTATCTAGCTTATCTACTGGTTCGAATTCGAATTTGATCTCTTTCCATACTTCACAAGCAGCGGCTAGTTCAGGGCTCCATTTGCTAGCTTCACGGATAATTTCATTACCTTCACGAGCAAGATCACGTCCCTCATTACGAGCTTGTACACACGCCTCTAAAGCCACCCTATTAGCTACTGCACCAGGTGCATTTCCCCAAGGGTGTCCTAAAGTTCCTCTGCCAAACTGTAGTATGGAATCATCCCCAAAGATTTCGGTCAGAGCAGGCATATGCCAAACATGAATACCCCCTGAAGCCACGGGCAGAACACCTGGCATAGAGACCCAATCTTGAGTGAAGAAAATACCGCGACTTCGGTCTTTTTCGATATAATCATCATGTAATAAATCAACGAAACCTAAAGTCATCTCACGTTCCCCTTCCAGTTTACCTACTACTGTACCGGCGTGAATATGATCTCCACCAGACATACGTAATGCTTTAGCTAGTACACGGAAATGCATACCATGATTTTTCTGTCTATCAATAACTGCATGCATTGCGCGATGGATGTGAAGAAGTAGGCCGTTGTCACGGCAATAATGAGCCAAGCTAGTATTTGCAGTGAATCCACCAGTTAAGTAGTCATGCATTACGATAGGAACTCCTAATTCTCTGGCACATATGGCCCTTTTCATCATTTCTTCACATGTACCCGCAGTAGCATTCAAGTAATGTCCTTTGATTTCACCTGTTTCGGCCTGCGCTTTAAAAAGTGCTTCGGTGCAAAATAAGAAACGATCTCTCCAACGCATAAATGGTTGTGAGTTTACGTTTTCATCATCTTTGGTAAAATCAAGTCCACCACGTAGACATTCATAAACCGCTCTACCGTAGTTTTTTGCAGATAATCCCAATTTTGGTTTAATAGTGCATCCCAATAGGGGACGACCATACTTGTTCAACTTATCTCTTTCAACCTGAATGCCGTGAGGCGGGCCTTGGAAAGTTTTGGAATAAGAAGTGGGAATTCGCAGATCCTCCAGACGTAGAGCTCGTAAGGCTTTGAAACCAAATACATTACCCACAATGGAAGTAAACATGTTAGTAACAGAACCTTCTTCAAAAAGGTCTAAAGGATAAGCTACATAAGCAATATATTGATTTTCCTCCCCAACAACGGCCTCGATGTGGTAGCATTGCCCTTTGTAACGATCAAGACTGGTAAGTCCATCAGTCCACACAGTTGTCCATGTACCAGTAGAAGATTCGGCAGCTACCGCAGCCCCTGCTTCTTCGGGCGGAACTCCAGGTTGAGGAATTACTCGGAATGCTGCCAAGATATCAGTATCTTTGACTTCATAGTCAGGAGTATAATAATTCAATTTGTAATCTTTAACACCAGCTTTAAATCCAACACTTGCTTTAGTCTCTGTTTGTGGTGACATAAGTCCCTCCCTACAACTCATGAATTAAGAATTCTCACAACGACAAGGTCTACTCGATATAGATTATGCATGAATGAAACCTTTGACAAAAATTTTTCAAAAAAAAAAGAAAAAAAATATTCAACTAATATTATCAACTAATTTCAATGTTATGTTAAAATGAAATGGTTCATTATTAGACCATGTATTTGATTCATCAAATACATCATTATTGTATACTCCAAATACATCATTATTGTATACTCTTTGATATATATGGCGCAACCCAAACCCAATGTTTGTTTTGCAAGTTTACAATAAAATCAAATGGATCTCCTTCTTATTTTGAATCCAAATACTAAGAAAAATTCACTCTTGACAGTGATATATGTTGTATATGTAAATCCTAGATGTGAAAATAGGCATAATTCATCCTAAAAGGGTATAAAGAATAGATAGGCGGAAATCCAATATCTATTAAAAAAAAAAAGAACAATGGCCAATTAGATCGAAATAATGAGATATGGTATGCTACAAGTGAATATTTGAGACAAGAAATGAATCCTAATTTTCGGATGACTGATCCTTCTAATCCAGTATATCTAATGTCCTTTTCGGGAGCTAGGGGAAATGCATCTCAGATACACCAATTAGTAGGTATGAGAGGATTAATGTCGGATCCCCAAGGACAAATGATTGATTTACCCATTCAAAGCAATTTACGTGAAGGACTTTCTTTGACAGAATATATAATTTCCTGTTATGGAGCCCGCAAAGGAGTTGTAGATACTGCTGTACGAACATCAGATGCTGGATACCTTACACGTAGACTTGTTGAAGTAGTTCAACATATTATTGTACGTAGAACAGATTGTGGCACTATCCGAGGTATTTCCGTGAGTCCTTGAAATGGGATGACGGAAAAAATTTTTGTCCAAACACTAATTGGTCGTGTATTAGCGGACGATATATATATCGGTCTACGATGCCTTACCACTCGAAATCAAGATATTGGGATTGGACTTGTCAATCGATTCATAACCTTTCGAGCACAACCAATATATATTCGAACCCCCTTTACTTGCAGGAGTACATCTTGGATCTGCCAATTATGTTATGGTCGGAGTCCTACTCATGGCGACCTGGTCGAATTGGGAGAAGCTGTAGGTATTATTGCGGGTCAATCAATTGGGGAACCAGGAACTCAACTAACATTAAGAACTTTTCATACCGGTGGAGTATTCACAGGCGGTACTGCCGAGCATGTACGAGCTCCTTCTAATGGAAAAATAAAATTCAATGAGGATTTGGTTCATCCCACACGTACCCGTCATGGGCATCCTGCTTTTCTATGTTCTATAGACTTGTATGTAACTATTGAGAGTCGGGATATTCTACATAATGTAAATATTCCACCAAAAAGTTTTATTTTAGTTCAAAATAATCAATATGTAGAATCAGAACAAGTGATTGCTGAGATTCGTGCTGGAACGTCCACTTTTCATTTTAAAGAGAAGGTACGAAAACATATTTATTCTGAATCAGAGGGAGAAATGCACTGGAGTACCGATGTCCACCATGCACCTGAATATACATATGGTAATGTTCATCTATTATAAAAAACGAGTCATTTATGGATATTAGCGGGAGGTCCGTGCAGATCCAGTATAGTGTCTTTTTCGCTCCACAAGGATCAAGATCAAATGAATGTTTATTCTTTTTCTGTCGAAGAAAGATATATCTTTGACCTATCAATGACTAATGGTCGAATAAGACATAAATTGTTGGATACTTCTGGTAAAAAAGATAAGAAAATTATTGACTATTCAATAAGACCTAATCAAACGATGTCTAATGGTCATTTGAATTTCATATATCCTTCTATTATCCAAGGGAATTCTTATTTCTTGGCGAAAAAGCGAAGAAATAGATTCATCATCCCATTACAATACAATCAAGAACGAGAGAAAGAACTAATACCCTGTTTTGGTATTTCGATCGAAATACCAAAACAGGGTATTTTACGTAGAAATAGTATTCTTGCTTATTTTGATGATCCACGATACAGAAGAAGCAATTCAGGAATTACTAAATATGGAACCGTAGAGGTCAATTCAATCATAAAAAAAGAGGATTTGATTGAGTATCGAGGACCAAAAGAATTTAGTCCGAAATACCAAACGAAAGTAGATCGGTTTTTTTTCATTCTCGAAGAAGTGCATATCTTACCCGGATCTTCGTTGATAATGGTCCGGAACAATAGTATCATTGGAGTAGATACACAACTCGCTTTAAATACAAGAAGTCGAGTAGGCGGATTAGTCCGAGTGGAGAGAAAAAAAAAATATATTGAACTAAAAATATTTTCCGGAGATATTTATTTTCCTGGAGAGGCAGATAAGATATCCAGGCACAGCGGCATTTTGATACCACCGGAAACAGAAAAAAAAATTTCTAAGGAATCAAAAAAATGGAAAAATTGGATCTATGTCCAACGGATCACACCTACCAAGAAAAAGTATTTTGTTTTGGTTCGACCCGTAGTCACATATGAAATAGCTGATGGCATAAATTTAGCAACACTTTTTCCTCAAGATCTCCTGCGGGAAAAGGATAATGTCCAACTTAGAGTTGTCAATTATATCCTTCATGGAAATGGCAAGTCAATTCGAGGAATTTCTCACACAAGTATTCAATTAGTTCGGACTTGCTTAGTATTGAATTGGGATCAAGAGCAAAAAGGTTCTCCGGAAGAGGTTCATGCTTCCTTTGTTGAGGTAAGAACAAATGATCTGATTCGAGATTTCATAAGAATTGAGTTAGTCAAGTCCACTATTTCGTATACCGGAAAAAGATATGATAGGGCAAGTTCAGGATTGATTTCCGATAATGGATTAGATCGCACAAATATCAATCCTTTTTTTTACAAGGCCAGGATTCAATCACTTACCCAACATCAAGGTACTATTGGTACATTGTTAAATCGAAATAAGGAATGCCAATCTTTGATAATTTTGTCATCATCCAATTGTTTTTGAATTGGCCCATTCAATGGTTCAAAATATAACAATATGACAAAAGAATCGGATCCCATAATCCCAATTAAGGATTTGCTGGGTCCCTTAGGCACTATTGTACCTAAAATAGCAAATTTCTATTCATCTTACCATTTAATAACTTATAATCAGATCTTGTTAAAGAAATATTTGCTACTTGACAATTTTCAACAGACTTTCCAAGTACTTCAAGTACTTAAATACTGTTTAATAGATGAAAATAGGAGGATTTATAACCCCGATCCATACAGTAACATCATTTTGAATCCATTCCATTTGAATTGGCACTTTCTCCATCACGATTATTGGGAAGAGACATCTAAAAAAATTCGTCTTGGACAATTTTTTTGTGAAAATGTATGTCTATTCAAATACGAACCACACGTAGAAAAATCTGGTCAGATCATAATTGTTCATGTTGACTCCTTAGTTATAAGATCGGCTAAGCCCTATTTGGCCACTCCAGGAGCTACTGTTCATGGCCATTATGGAGAAATCTTTTACGAAGGAGATACATTAGTTACATTTATATATGAAAAATCGAGATCTGGTGACATAACGCAAGGTCTTCCAAAAGTGGAACAAATCTTAGAAGTACGTTCTATTGATTCAATATCGATGAACCTCGAAAGGAGAGTTGAAGGTTGGAACGAAGGTATACCAAAAATTCTTGGAATCCCCTGGGGATTCTTGATTCAAGCGGAGCTAACCATAGTTCAAAGTCGTATCTCTTTGGTTAATAAAATCCAAAAGGTTTATCGATCCCAGGGGGTACAGATCCATAATAGACATATAGAGATTATTGTACGTCAAGTAACATCAAAAGTGTTGGTTTCAGAAGATGGAATGTCTAATGTTTTTTCACCTGGGGAATTAATCGGATTGTTGCGAGCGGAACGAGCGGGGCGCGCTTTGGACGAAGCGATCTCTTATCGGGCAATCCTATTGGGAATAACGAGGGCATCTTTGAATACTCAAAATTTCATATCCGAAGCAAGTTTTCAAGAAACCGCTCGAGTTTTAGCAAAAGCTGCTCTACGAGGTCGTATTGATTGGTTGAAAGGCCTGAAAGAGAACGTTGTTCTGGGTGGGATTATACCCGTTGGTACCGGATTCAAAAAATTAGTGCATCGTTCAAGGCAAGACAAGAACATTTATTTGGAAATCAAAAGAAAGAATCTATTCGATTTGGAAATGAGAGATATTTTGTTCCACCATAGAGAATTATTTTGTTCTTACGTCCCATTTCCATGAGACATCAGAACAATCGTTTACGCGATTTCATGATTCCTAAGAGTAGATTCTTTTACTTTAACTATCTTTTCACTTTTAACTATCTGTCTTTTAACTTAACTATCTGGTCCGAGTATTGATTTGGTATTGAATAGGGCTGATTATATGGCCCATTCAGCCACTTGAAGCCATGTCAAGCGATGGCACCGCCTAGACTAGGTGGTGGAACCGCTTGAGGCTTAGCCTCCTATTTGGTCTGGGCAATGGTACTACCCAAATTGGGCGATGGTACCATTGGCAATTAATGCTGTCAAGTAGTGGTACCGCCCTATCTAGCGATGGTACTGCTAGAGCCCAGTCTTCGAGGCTCTATTAGATAATGGTATTGCTAGTACCCCGGAAACCCGATATGAGACACTTTTTTGCTCTATTTCTAAAGCCATTGGAGCCTATAAATACCCCACTCTTTCCTGCATGAAAGAGCACGAAAGTATGAACAAAAATCTTTAGCTTTTGAGTTATAAAATTGCTAAGTGTCCTCCTCCCTTTCTAGTTTTGTAATCATTCAAGAAGAGGTATGAGGCTTGTAAGGGTTGTCTCCTAAACCCGTGAAAAGTAGGAAGCATTGTAAGAGGGTGGTTAGTCTTCGCTCATTAAAGGAAGACCATTAGTGGACACCGGTGGTCTGAACGGAGGAGGAATCGGGAGTGGATGTAGGTCACGACGACCGAACCACTATAAATTTGGTGTGCACTCTCTTTTGCTCTTTGTTATTACTATTCTATGTTTTTAATTACTTATTACATTTATTTCAAGTGAAACACACTTTCGATATCAATTCTGATACAAGTTTCATAGAATCAAGCTTTTGAAAATCATTGAAATTTTCTGAATCGATGAAAATTTTATCGTAAGCACTAATTCACCCCCCTTTTAGTGTCGACTCGATTCTAATATTTGGTATCTGAGCGAGGTTTATCTCCTTTTGGTTTAATACTCAAGAGAGATGACTTTTGCTAGCAACCAAGATGATATTTCTATCACTCATCCTCTTATGTTCAATGGGACGAACTACACGTATTGGAAAATCAGAATAAAAATCTTTTTACTTTATATGAATTTTGATTTATGGAACATTGTTGAAAGTTGTTTTGAGAAGTCTTCCAAACCAATGAACGAATGGAATGCTTTGGAAAAGAAGACTTTTGCTTTGAATACTAAAGTGATGAATGCTTTATTTTGTGCTCTTAATAAGAACAAATTTAATCAGGTTTCTATATACGAAACTGCACATGAGATTTGACACACACTTGAAGTCACACACAAAGGCACAAGTAGGGTTAAAGAGTCGAAAATTAATCTTTTGGTTTATTGCTATGAGTTGTTTCGTATGAACCCAAGAGAGATTATTGGAGATATGTACACCCATTTTACGGATGTCATCAATGGTCTAAAAGCACTTGGTAAAAGTTTTTCTAATTTTGAACTTGTTAACAAGATATTAAGATCCCTTCCAAAAAGTTGAGTCCTAAAGTATTGGCAATACAAGAAGCAAAAGATCTTAATAACTTTTGCTTGAAGAACTTATCAAGTCCTTGATAACATATGAAATGATGTGTATAGCACATGATGAACTTGAGAACAACCTTCCAAAGAATAGGAAGGACATGACACTTAGTGTTAGGATTGAGTCGATACTAAGGGGGGGTGAATTAGTGATTTTGAATGGTTTTGAAATCATGCATAATATGCATGAATATAAATTTGATTTACATTTTTGTTTTGCTTTTTATTCTCACATTGCAAACTAGTCTCTTACTTTCTCTATGCTTACAAACATGTTTTCAAGTTAACATCTTTCCGATCGATTTTTATCAAAAAGTTTTCAAAATTGATGTTTTTATCGTAAGCACTAATTCACCCCCTCTTAGTGCCGACTCGATCCTAACAGTTGGTATCAGAGCCATGTTTTTCTCATTTGGTTTAACATCCAAGAGAAATGACTTATATTGGCAATTAAGTGGGCCTTTCTATCAGTTGTCCTCCTATGTTTAATGGGATGGACTACACATATTGAAAAACTCAAATGAGAGATTTTTTGCTTTATATGGATTTGAATTTATGAAATATTATCGAAAGTAGTTTTCAAATATCTTCCAAACTAATGAATGAATGGAATGATTTGGAGAGAAGATATTTTCTTTAAATGCTAGAGCTATGAACACTCTATTTGGCATCTTAGACAAAAATGAGTTTAATCATATTTCTTTATGCGAAACAACACATGAGATTTGGCACATACTAGAAGTAACTCATGAAGGCACAAATAGAGTAAAAGAATCTAAGATAAATTTTTTGATACATGATTTTGAATTATTTCGAATGAAGCCAAGCGAAACCATTGTTGACATGTATACCCATTTTACGGATGTCGTTAATGGTTTAAAAAGTCTTGGTAAATATTTTTCTAATTTTAAAATTGTTAATAAAATGCTAAGATCCCTTCCAAAAAGTTGGGATCCGAAAGTGATGGCAATATAAGAGACAAAGGACTTAAACAATTTTTCACTTGAAGAACTTATTGGGTCTTTAATTGTCATGCCCCTCAAAAATATCGATAATATTAAAATTTTCATCACAAACCAATCCAAGATCCAAACTATCATTTGAGGACATTGAAAAATATTCTATCAAATTCACATCTATAAAACCTGTGCAGTTTATAATCATATATCACATCACTCGATAATTCACATTTATGATAACCCAAGCTAACTTAACAAACATGCACAACATTTATAAATCCACAAGCTAAGTAATTTATCAATCAGAACTCCAACCATTTACCACAAGTTCATATCATCGTAAACTAGACTTAATGTTCCGAAATTCCAAATAAGAGAGATCTTCTAACACTTTTACAAGGTATATCCATTTCGGTTCATCGATAACATTTCATTACATACAAAATATACTTATACAATAATAACATAATAACCAACAAGACTTGCCCATAATTCTGAATAGCTCTCCACTGCCTCAGCCCAATTCAAACATCTTAAAAAGTGACAAGCTGGCCTGAAAGATTTTATATAAAAATGAAGTGAGCTAAAAACAGCTCAGCAAGTGACAAAGCATATTCAGAACAAAAAGAACGATTACAAACAAGTAAGGTATCATAATGCAAGACAGAATACAAGAATTCTCAAGGATACCATCTTATTAGATACAAAATCATATATGTCATTTCAATCAAAATATATTTGGTTCCAAAACAAATGGAGCATAGAGTAATTGGAGCATATCAATAACGTACGAAATATTCTAGAGCATATCAACGACATATGCAATATTTTGGAGCATCCCAATAACAGATGAAGCATTTCAGAGCATATCAATAACATATGGAACATTTCGGAGCATATCAACGGCATATGGAATATTTCGGAGCATCCCAATAACAGAAGAAATATTTCAGAGCATATCAATAACGAATGGAACATTTCGGAGCTTATCAATGACGTATGAAATGTTTCGGAGCATATCAATGACAAATGGGATATTTCGGAACATATCAATGGCATATGGACAATTTTGGAGCATATCAAAGAACGAATACGAAATAGAAGCTCAAACGTCAAATTTGACATTGCATTCATATCATTCTTATCTAAAGCATGTATAGAAACACATAACCAAAGCTTTGGATATCATATCAAATATACAAAAGGTGAAGTGGAACCATAACATAATATGGTACATCCATTTCTGAATGACCACCAAACATAAGTCTCCCACGTTTGGGAGCTCGATCCACCCACGTCAGAGTGAAGTCATAAGGGCCAACAGAGCATCATAGGCTCTATGCATAACTCCCTTCACTATTTCTAGCAAAGGTTCACAATATCCCACAAACACCAGAGTACAAAATGATAGTATGAACAATAAATAGCACATATCAGAAGCACACGCGGAACAAGAAAACGTATATGTACCTTTACGAGTCAATACGAAGTAAGCAATAATCTTTCACAATTATATTCAGATTTGAAAGGAAATGGAAGCAAGAGCACACATGAATTCCAGGCAATCACATACAGCTCAATTCAAATAAGAAGGTTAGATGAATTCGATATCTAAAGGAATGAAACTGGAATAGGCACATATCGAAAGCAAATGCAGAACAATGAGATATACATGTGCCTATATGAGTCAATGTGATATAGCATAAACATTACACAATATGTTTCAAGAATGTAAATAATTTATAGACAAGAGTAAACCCGAATTCAAGCATTAATATAAGCCTCAATCGAGTGAAGGGAACTGAATGAAATCTATTTCCAAATGAATGAAAACAGATAATGCGAAATCGACCAAAGCTCGATTTCTAATAGAATTTGAGAGGCACATTGAACAAATGATTTAAACCATCAATTGTGCTCCAATTTACTTAAAAAAGTATCATTGGAAATATATTTCAATCTAGTTTATGATAAAATAAGTTTCGTATGAATCAAGGTTTCCAACAAGGAGTTACCATTGATTTCGTAACCAAAGGTAAAAAATAAAATCACTGTTTTGCAGAACTCAGAGGGTCGGTTTCAACATATAGGAAGATAGGCATTTGAATTCCAAAATTTTCAATCTATATATCAAAAGATCTACAAGTTTAGTTTCAAATGAAGTTAGTTTGGTGTAAATCAGAATTTCCAATAGGGACTTATAGGCATTTTAGTATCGAAAGGTCAAAAATTTCAATCCCTGTTTTGTAGCATCCATAGGCTCATTTGAAACAGAAGTTTGGGTAAGTATTCGGTGTCCAAAATTTTCAATATGAGTGTCAAAAGAAAGCTATAAGAGTCTAGTTTCAAATGAATAAGGTCCTGCCTAAATCTACATTTGGTGCTAAAAATTATGGCTGAAATAATCTACAGGGGTCAGTTTACCGAAAAATTTCAGATTTATGGTTTTGTGTCTAACAAGAGAAAGATCAGGTTCTAAGCAGAAATCTTTCAGATTATTTAGAATCAATATGAGAACAAAGACTAATATTTCTATAGGATGAGATTAGAACACTTGCCTTTAAGAATTATGACCCCAAATGGGAAGATTTGAGCAAGAAACCTCAAAGCCCCAAATTTCTCTTCTTCTTCTTCCTCCCTTTTTTTTTTATTCTTCTTTCTCTCTTCTTCTCTTCTTCCATGCAGCTGCCTTCTCAAGTTTCTTGAGAATGAAGGCAGAGAGGCTTAAGCGGTGGGTTTTGTAATTTTATGTATTTTGTAGATTAGTCCTTGTATTATTATATTTATGATTAGGTCCTCAAGGTTTACATATAGGTCCTCAGGTTTTTTTTTTTGAACAAATCCCCAAATCTTATGAATAAGTTCTCAGATTTATACTTTGGCTCTTTTATCGAATTTAAAATAGATACTTACATTACAACTAGAGACTTATACGAAAATTTTATAATGAGGGATGTTATATTAATGACCTATGAAATGACTTGTATTGAACATGATAAGCATGAGAGCTACTTTCTAAAGAACATGAAGGATTTGACACTTCGAACAGTTAAAGACCACTCGAGTGAAAGCTTAAGTGAAGATGACATAAAACTTTTGACAAAAAATTGAAAAAGTTTATAAAAAAGACTAATTCTAAAAATAAACTTAAAAATGACACAACAACTTAATATAAATCGAAGAAGTTGCCAAAAAAGAAGAAAACATTCAAGACGACATTGAATCTCGGATTTTGATGATGAAGTCAATTGTCATTTGTTATCTAATTCATATGTTGAGATAAGTGTGCAGGATTAACTACGATGAAAGTAAGACATGTAGTAGGAGTTGCGCCGGAGTCAAGACTAGGATCACGTTGGGAGTTCGAGAGTTCGACGAAAGTCCAGACGGTCGTCGGAGGTTCTATGGGAACTAATCCGAGAAGTCCAGGAGCTTGCCAAAAGAAGCTCGTCGGAACTCGCCAAGTGGATCGTCGCAAGTCCAGGAGTTTGCCAGAAGTCCGTCGGAGCATCACCGGAGGTTCGTCGGATGTTCGCTGGAAGTTCACCGGAAGCTCGTCGGAAGAAGCGATTGACGCACCAGAACAAGCTGTAGTAAATGTCTTAAGAAATGTCGTAGTTAGCATGTAGATTAAGTTAGGAGTGGGAGGTGATCCCATTAACTTAATCTGGGGGCAATTGGGCCCTTGACAGACCCAAATTGGGTTGAATGGATCAACCCATTCGGACCAGAATTCCTGCTAGGCGGTGGCACCGCTAGGGTCGACGGTGGCACCGCCCAGGAGAGGGTCTCCCAGGAAAGTTGGGCGGTGCAACCGCCCTAGGCTGGCAGTGGCACTTCCTGGGCTTAGTCTCCGAGAGAGAATGGGTGGTGCAACCGCCCTTGACAGGTGGTGGATCCGCTTGAGCTCGGTCTCCGAGCGAGATTGGGCGATGCAATCGCCCCAGTCAAACAGTGGCACCGCCAGGGCTCAGTCTTCGAGCGAGACTGGGTGGTGCAACCGCCCCTATCAGGCGGTGGCACCACCTAGAGGCTCAGTCTCCAAGCTGCTAGGTGGTTGTACCGCCCCAGTCAAGCGGTAGTACCGCCAGGACCCCGAAAATCCGGGAGATGACATTTTTGAGCTCCAAATTCAAACCAGTTTGGAGCCTATATATACCCCACCCTTTCCTGCATGAAAGTGCACCGAAAATCCAATCTTACTCTGTGATTTTTAGAGCTCAAAAGTGTTGTAAAGGATAGAAGTTCTTCTCCCTCTTTTTCTATGTTTTGATCTTTCAAGAGAGGAGAGAAAAGTTTGTAATGGTTGTCTCCTAAGCCCGTCAAAAGGAGTGAAACTGTAAAAGGGTGGTTGGCCTTCGCCTATTGAAGGAAGGTCTCTAGTGGACGTCGGTGACCTCATTGGTGGAGGAAGCCAAAAGTGGATGTAGGTCAAGATTGATTGAACCACTCTAAATCTTGGTTTATATTTATTTTGAGCATCTTATCTTTACTGCAAACCTCCTCAATAGCTTACTGCCTTCTGCTCATTTACGAACGTGTTTCATAGTTAAGTATTTTCCGAATCGGCGTTAAGACGGAAATCGGTTTTATCGTACGAACATCATATTTCAGTTTGTGCTTACATTCTGATTTCTATCTTAACTGCAAATTGCCTTCCTTACTTTACTTCAAATACCTTTCCGTAAGCTTTCAAAGTTATTATCTACACAAAATGACTTTTACATCAGAATCATATTTCAACGTACGAATGCAGTTTTAATCGTCGAAAGTTTTCCGCTGCACTAATTCACCCCCCCCCCCCCTCTTAGTGCTCTTGATCCTAACAATTAGTATCAGAGCGAGGTTAACTCTCAAACAGATTAAAACCCAAGAGAGATGTCATACGCTGGAAACCAAGAGGGCCACTCTATTACATGTCCACCCATGTTCAATGGGACGGACTACACCTATTGGAAGACCTGAATGAGGATCTTCCTTATTTCAATGGATTTTGAACTTTGGAATCTTGTTGAAAATGGATTTTCAAAGTTTTCTCTTCCAATGATCGATTGGAATGAATTGGAGAAGAAGACCTTCTCTCTTAATGCAAAGGCTATGAATGCCTTATTTTGTGCGCTTGATAAAAATGAGCTCAATCATGTTTCGGTTTATGAAACCGCATTTGATATTTGGCATACACTCAAAGTGACTCACGAAGGCACAAGTAGAGTGAAAGAGTCAAAAATCAATCTTTTGATACATTCTTTTGAACTTTTCCGAATGAAACTGAGCGAGACTATTGGCGACATGTAAACCCGTTTCACGGATGTCGTCAATAGTCTAAAAGGACTCGGCAAAAGTTTTTTGGATTTTGAGCTCGTAAATAAGACTCTAAGATCCCTTCCTAAGAGTTGGGACCCTAAAGTCACTACTATTCAAGAGGCTAAAGATTTAAAAAACTTCCCTCTTGAAGAACTAATCGGGTCATTAATGACCTATGAAATGACTAGCAAGGCTCATGAAGAGCAAGAAGACATCCTCCCAAAGAACAGGAAGGATATGACACTTAGAACTTTAGATGACCACTTGAGAGAAAACTCAAGTGATGAGGACTATGACGATGACTTGGGACTTCTAACAAGAAAATTCAAAAAATTCATTAAGAGAAACAAGTTTAAAAGTGACGCAAAAAATAAACTTGAACCCAAAAAGGACCAAGTTATTTGCTACGAATGTAAAAAGCCGGGACACTACAAAAGTGATTGTCCCCAAGCCAAGAAGAGAACATCAAAGAAGAAGGCGCTCAAAGCAACGTGGGATGACTCGAGCGCGTCCGAAGAAGAGGAGTCCAACACTGAGCAAGTTGCTCATTACGTCTTAATGGCCATCGGAGAAGAGGTAACAAATTTAGAGAAGAGGTAACACATTGAATTGATGCAGATTTATCATTTGATGAATTATTAAATGCCTTCCTTGACTTATTTGATGAATGTAAAACAATTAGTAGAAAATATAAATTACTGAAAAATAAGCATGATAGTCTTGTTAGCAATTTCGATAAGTTAAAAATTGAATATCATGATAGTTTACGTTCTTGTATAAAATGTCATGATCTAGAAACTATCCAAAAGGAAAACTTGTTACTTAAGGACACCTTGAAGAAATTCGAGGTTGGTAGCAAGTCTTTGAACATGATCCTTGCAAACGAGGGTCACGTTCCCAAAAGAAGTGGAATCGAATTTGTGAGAAGTCCTCACCAAAATCCAACCACCTACATAAAAGGCCCCATCTTACATGGTCGACACCAAAGCAAATACAACTTTTGTTGCAAATATGGATACAAAACGCATCAGTGTCCATTCAAGAAAATTAGTCCGAACAAATTAATTTGGGTTCCTAAAGGAACTATGATAAACTCTATGCAACATGATAAATAATGAAGATTAGTTTTTGAGGTACCCAAAAGCAAATGGGTACCTAAAAATTATCCTTTCTTGTAGAGACATACACCATCATAAGCTAGGAGCAAGAGATGGTACCTTGATAGTGGATGCTTAAGGCATATGACCGGAGATCCGTCTCAATTCTTTAAGCTCACTAGCATAGACGAAGGCTATGTCACCTTCGAAGACAACAATAAGGATAAAATCATTGGTAAAGGAACCATAGGTAACAAATCCAACTTCTTTATTGAAGATGTTTTGTTAATTGATGGTTTAAAACATAACCTTTTGAGCATTAGTCAATTATGTGATAAAGGATATATCGTCAAATTCGAATCTAATGCTTGCATCATTGAAAAACCACACAAAAACACATATATGATTGCATTAAAATAGAATAATGTATACACCATTGACATCAATGATCTTTGCAATGACATGTGTTTCTCGGTTTTGAATGAGGATGCTTGGCTTTGGCATAGGAGATTAGGTCATGCTAGCATGAAACTAATCACCCAAATATCATCCAAAGAACTTGTACGAGGATTTCCTCATATCAAGTTCATCAAAGATAATGTGTGTGATGCTTGTCAATTAGGAAAACAAATTAAGGGTAGTTTCAAATCTAAGAATCAAATAAGCACCTCTAGGCCCTTACAATTGATCCATATAGACTTATTCGGACCAATCTCTACATCAAGCTTAGGAGGTAGCAAATACGCCTTCGTCATTGTAGATGACTATAGTAGATACACATGAACTTATTTCTTGAAACACAAAAATGAATGCTTTATATATTTTACCAAGTTTTGTAAACTTATTCAAAATGAAAGGGGTTTTATGATTTCATCAATTCGAAGCGATCACGGTGGTGAATTTCAAAACCGTGATTTCCAAGAATTTTGTGAATCTAATGGATACAACCATAACTTCTTAACAAAATGGAGTAGTAGAAAGAAAGAATAAAAATTTATAAGAAATGGCAAGAACTATGTTAAATGAACATAGCCTACCCAAATACTTTTGGGCCGAAGCCGTAAACACTGCATGCTATATTTTGAATAGAGTTCTAGTAAGACCCTTACTCACCAAAACTCCCTATGAGTTGTGGAATAATAAAAAACCCAATGTTTCATATTTTAAAGTTTTTGGGTGTAAGTGTTTTATCTTGAATGAAAAAGATGCCTCAGGAAAATTTGATGCTAAATCCGATGAAGGAATTTGTCTTGGTTATTCTTCGGTTTCTAAAGCTTTTCGTATCTTCAATAAAAGAACTTTAATTATAGAAGAACCCATTCATGTTATTTTCAATGAGATTTTCGAAATCAAGAAAAATGATTTTGATGATGATGTTAATTTCGATTCCTTGAATTTAAATGAAACCCCTTCTCCAACTAGCAACTTGGATGCATCCACTTCCGAAACACCCTTACCCAAGGATTGGAAGTATGTAGATGCTCATCCTAAGGAGCTAATCCTAGGAGACACATCTAAGGGGGTTCAAACACGTTCTTCTCTTAAAAATTTTTGTGCCAACGCCGCCTTTCTCTCCCAAATTGAACCTAAATGTATTGACGAAGCCATGAAAGATGATTCATGGATTATCACAATGCAAGATGAGTTAAATCAATTTGAGAGAAATGAGGTGTGGAAGCTTGTTCCTAGGCCAAATGACCATTTAGTTATTGGTACTAAATGGGTCTTTAGAAACAAGTAAGATGAATCTGGTATCGTGGTTAGAAATAAGGCTAGATTAGTGGCCAAAGGTCTCAACCAAGAAGAATGTATCAATCATGAAGAAACCTTCACTCCTGTGGCTAGATTAGAAGACATAAGGTTGCTCCTAGCCTAAGCTAGTAATAATAATTTTAAGTTGTTTCAAATGGATGTTAAAAGCGCCTATTTTAATGGCTTTATTTATAAAGAAGTTTATGTTGAACAACCTCCCGGATTTGAAAATAATAGCCTCCCTAATCATGTATTTAAATTAACTAAAGCTCTCTATGGTTTAAAACAAGCCCCAAGGGCTTGGTATGATAGACTTAGTACTTTTCTTATTGAAAATAATTTCACAAAAGGCAAGGTCGATACTACATTGTTTATCAAAAATTTTGAAAATAATTTTCTCATTGTTCAGATTTATGTTGATGATATTATCTTCGGTTCTACGAATGAATCTCTTTGTGAATCTTTTGCTGAAACCATGAGTCTCGAATTTGAAACGAGTTTAATGGGAGAATTAACCTTTTTCTTAGGCTTACAAATTAAGCAACTAAGCAATGACATCTTTACTAGTCAAACTAAATATGCCTTAGATCTGCTAAAAAGATTTAATATGAATAGCTCAAATGCTATTAACTTTACCTCCACTGAGTTAGAAGTTGATGAAAGTGGAGAAAGCTTCGATCAAAAAACTTATAGGGGTATGATAGTAAGTTTACTTTACCTCACTACAACTAGACCAGATATCATGTTTAGTGTAGGACTTTGTGCTAGGTTTCAATCAAACCCTAAGATATCTCATTTTAAAGCAGTTAAAAGAATACTTAGATATCTTAAAGGTACCACAAATCTAGGATTATGGTATCAAGAATTTTGAGTTAATTACATATGCTGATGCAGATTTTGCTGGGTGTAGATTAGATAAAAAAAGCACATCAGGATCATGTCAATTTTTAGGACATTCCCTTGTTTCCTGGTCATCTAAGAAACAAAACTCAGTTGCACTATCAACAACCGAAGCTGAGTATATTGTAGCTAGTGCATGCTGTGCACAAGTTGTATGGATGAAAAACACCTTAGAAGATTATAAAGTCCATCTTAAAAACATTCCTATTAAATATGATAACACAAGTGCAATATGTTTAACAAAGAATCCCATTCAACACTCAAGAGCAAAACATATCGATATTAGACATTACTTCATACGAGATCATGTTACTAATCATGATGTAATCATAGAGTTCATTGATACTAAGCATCAACTAGCTGATATTTTTACAAAACCTCTAAGTGAAGAACAATTTGATTTCATTAGAAGAGAATTAGGAATGTTAATGTGTCCGAATGCATAAACTTATTTTTCCAACTTTATTGATTGAATGATCAAATCATTTGATTGCCATTATATGCCTAAAATTATATGTTGGAAATTATGTTTACAAAAATTTTCATAACAATGAGCATGTTTTGTCTTCATGATTGTATTTGAAAATCTATAGAATAGTCATGTCCGAATGCATGAAAGTGTTAATTTCATTTTCGGATTCTCTTAACTAGTTGTATCCTAACAATCGGATTTTCTCGATACATTATCCTTTTCCGAACTTAATAAGCATATGTTATATCGAGTTTGATTCTCATCATTGATTTTTGACATATGGAATCAATTGGCAAAAACATCTCCCATACACTTATCATGTGAAAAATATTTTTTTGAGAAATGGATTTGATAAAATGATTCTTGCTTGTAAATTCCTTCTTGAAATATGGATGTTAGTGTTTTTACTTGCAAGGATTTGTTTCACATACATATCTTGATCCTTGTAAAAATGGAGTATGATTTAATCTCTCATCGATTTTAACTTCATTCAAAGTAAACTCATAAATAGCTAGTATCACAAATAGCCTTCCTCCTTCATGCAAAAAGATAATAACAAATGAAAAGGAAGAAGTATTAAAAGCTATCTCCATGTCATGTTTTCCTTGAGATGTTTGCATAATTGGTATCCTATCACTCATTGTTGGAAAATGACATGAACTTAGTTATGGCATGAATAAATACCGCACTTATGCTTAAAATTTACTTATATCGTTCTCCTTTTTGTTTATGACAAAGGGGGAGAGATATATGAATTGATGCTATGAGTATTGATGTTATGATTATGCCATGCTTGCATCATCGAAAATATATGAATTGATGATAACTATGATTGCCATATTGCATTATGCTATGCTTGCATCATCGAAAATATATGAATTGATGATAACTATGATTGTCATATTTGCATTATGCCATGTTTGTATTATGTTAAGATATCAAGAACTTGCATCGTAATTTTACATGTTGATATCTTACCATGTGATGAAATGCTACGATTGCTAAACACTTGAAATGTTTGCTTTACGTTAAGAAATCAAAAGCTTCAATTGTAAATTTACATGTTGATATCTTATGTTGAACTACTACCATCATTCATATTTGAAATGTAAAACTTGAGAATGGATGTCAAGTCTTAACATCATTTTCAATAAGATTCATCATGATAGGAATCATGATGGGAGTAATTGATAAGGTTAAGAGTTCTTAAATTATCAATAAGTCTATTGAATTCAAAGGCCTTGAATTCAAGAATGACTTATCTCAAGTATGACATATAGATAGGGGGAGTTAAGGTTAACTCCGTTATCAATTGATTGTCATCATCAAAAAGGGGGAGATTATTGAATCTTGGATTTTGATGATGAAGTCAATTGTCATTTGTTATCTAATTCATATGTTGAGATAAGTGTGCAGGATTAACTACGATGAAAGTAAGACATGCAGCAAGAGTTACGCCGGAGTCAAGACTATGATCACGTTGGGAGTTCGAGAGTTCGACGGAAGTCCGGACGGTCATCGGAGGTTCTGCGGGAACAAATCCGAGAAGTCCAAGAGCTTGCCAAAAAAAGCTCATCAGAACTTGCCAAGTGGATCGTCGCAAGTCTAGGAGTTTGCCGGAAGTCCGTCGGAGCATCGTCGGAGGTTCGTCGGATGTTCGCTGGAAGCTCGCCGAAAGAAGTGATTGACGCATCGGAGCAAGCTGTAGTAAATGTCTTAAGAAATGTTGTAGTTAGCATGTAGATTAAGTTAGGAATGGGAAGTGATCCCATTAACTTAATCTGGGGGCATTTGGGCCTTTGATAAACCCAAATTGGGCTGAATGGATCAACCTATTCGGACCATAATTCCTGCTATGCGGTGGCACTGCTAGGGTCGGCGGTGGCATCGCCCAAGAGAGGGTCTCCCAGGAAAGCTAGCTGGTGCAACCGCCCCAAGCAGGCGGTGGCACCGCTTGGGCTCAGTCTCCGAGCAAGACTGGGCAGTACAACCGCCTGGCAGCTTGGAGACTGAGCCTCTGGGTGGTGCCATCGCCTGACAGGGGCGGTTGCACCGCCCAGTCTTGCTCGGAGACTGAGCCATGGCAGTGCCACCGCTTGACTGGGGCGGTTGCACCGCTTGGCAAAGCTCGGAGACCGATCTTACTACCTTCTGCTCATTTATGAACGTGTTTCATAGTTAAGTATTTTTCGAATCGGCATTAAGACGGAAATCGATTTTATCGTATGAACATCATATTTCAGTTTGCGCTTACATTCTGATTTCTATCTTAACTACAAATTGCCTTCCTTACTTTACTTCAAATACGTTTCCGTAAGCTTTCAAAGTTATTATCTGCACGAAATGACTTTTACGTCGGAATCAGATTTCAACGTACGAACGCAGTTTTAATTGTCGAAAGTTTTCCGCTGCATTAATTCACCCCCCCCCCTTAGTGCTCTTGATCCTAACAGACATAAGATGAATCGAATACATCTGAAGATGAGGAGCAATCCATCAAAAGCGAGGTGGTGAACTATGCCTTAATGGTGTTTGACGACGAGGTAAATGACTCAATCAAATCTTATTGATCTTACAATGAATTGCTTGATGCTTTTCATAATTTATTTGATGAATGTAAGCTAGTTGGTAAAAAATATAAGTTGTTAAAAAAGGATCATGCTTCTCTTGCTAATAAATTTGAAAAATTAAAAAATGAGCATAATAATTGCATGTTAACTCCTTGCACTAAGCGTGAAGAGCTAAAATCACTTAGAATAGAAAATTTATTTTTACAACAAACATTAGATAAATTTAAAGTTGATAGCAAATCTTTAAATATGATTCTTGCCAAGAAGAGTCATGTTCGTAGAAAAAAAAGGAATCGGCTTTGTGAGTAACACTCAACAAAAGCCAATCACTTTTGTTAAAGGACCCATATTACATGTTTCCCTTAAAAACAAATGTAATTTTTATGGTAGACATTGTCATTTTGCACATAAATGTCCATTCAAAAAGTATGGCTTACATAAATTGGTTTGGGTTCCTAAAGGATGTTGAATATCATATTTTGATGATGAAACCAATTGATAGTGTTTATGATTTGATCCACATTTTGAGTAATGCAGGAAGCTTCGATCAGGAGAGATAATTGTTAGGATCAAGAGCACTAAGAGGGGGGGGGGGTTTGAATTAGTGCAGCGGAAAACTTTCGACGATTAAAACTGCGTTCGTACGATAAGAGCGATTTCGGTAGAAAAGCCGATTCGTAAATCACTTTAACTTGTGATCAAGCAAGATGCAGTTAAAGCAAGTCTATGAAGGCAGTTTGCAGTTATGATGGAAATTAGAATGTAAGTGTAAACTGAAATATGATGTTCGTACGATAAAACTGATTTACGTCTAAACGTCGATTCGAAAAATACTGAACTTTGAAACACGATCGTAAATGCGCAGAAGGCAGTAAGTTATTGAGGAGGTTTGCAGTAAAGATAATATGCTCAAAGTAAATGCAAACCAAGATTTAGAGTGGTTCGGTCAATCTTGACCTACATCCACTTTTGGCTTCCTCCACCGACGTCCACTAGAGGCCTTCCTTCAATAGGCGAAGGCCAACCATCTTTTTACAGTTTCACTCCTTTTGACGGGCTTAGGAGACAACCCTTACAGAATTTTCTTTCCTCTCTTGACAGATCAAAACTTGGAAGAAAAGAGGAAGGAGAACTTTTAACTCATACAACACTTTTGAGCTCTAAAAATCACAGAGTAAGATCAGGATTTCGGTGGTTTTTGGTTGCAATGAAAGGGTGGGGTATTTATAGGCCCCAACCCAGTTTGAATTCCGAGCTTAAAATTGTCAATTCCCGAAATTCCGGGGTCTAGCGGTTGCACCGCTTGGCAGAGCTCGAAGACTGAGCCTCTGGGCGATGTCACCTCTTGTCAGGGGCGGTTGCACCTCCTGCCAGAGCTCGGAGACCGAGCTCAGGCAGTGCCACCGCCTGACTGGGGCAGTTGCACCGCCCAGCCAGAGCTCAAAGACCTAGCTCAAGCGGTTGCACCTCTGTCAGAGGCGGTTGCACCGCCTAGCCAGAGCTCGGAGACTGAGCCCTGGGTGGTGCCACCGCCGACCCAGGCGATGCCACCTCTGGCCAAGTAATTTGGGTCCGAATGGGCTGATCCATTCGACCCAATTTGGGTCTGTCAAGGGCCTAATTGCTCCAAGATTAAGTTAATGGGATCACCTCCCATTTCTAACTTAATCATCATGCTAACTACAAATTTCTTAAGACATTTACTGCAACTTGCTTCGGTGCATCAATCGCTTCTTTCGGCGAGCTTCCGGTGAGCTTCCGTCGATCATCCGATGAACCCTCGGTGATGCTCCTGCGGACTTCCGACAAACTCTTGGACTTGCGACGATCCACTTGGCAAGTTCCGATGAGCTTCTTTGGCAAGCTTCTGGACTTCTCGGATTTGTTCCCGCAGAACCTCCGACGACCGTCCGAACTTCCGTCGAATTCTTGAACCCCCAACGTGATCATAGTCTTGACTCCGACGTAACTCCTACTACATGTCTTACTTTCATCATAGTTAATCCTGCACACTTATCTCAACATATGGATTAGATAACAAATGACAATTGACGTCATTATCAAAATCCGAGATTCAACAATCTCCCCCTTTTTGATGATGACAATTAATTGATAACGGAGTTAACCTTAACTCCCCCTATCTATGTGCCATAATTGAGATAAGTCATTCTTGAATTCAAAGCCTTTGAATTCAAGAGACATATTGATAAGTTAAAATCATTTAACCTTATCAATAGTCCCATCATGATTCCCATCATGATTATCTCTCTGAAAATGATGTATGATGTCAAGGCTTGACATCCATTTTCAAATTTCAAATGTGAATGATGATAAAGATAGCAATTCATCATATGGTAAGATATCAACATGTAAAATTTCGAAGTAAGATTTTGATATCTTAACATGATGCACACATTTCAAGTATTTTAGCAATCATAGCATTTCATCACATGGTAAGATATCAACACGTAGGACTACGATGCAAATTCTTGATATCTTAACATGATGCAAACATGGCATATTGCTAATATGGCAATCATAGTTATCATTAAGTCATATATTTTCGATGATGCAAGCATGGCATAATCATAGCATCAATTCATATATCTGCTTTTTTCAACATAATGACATTTATAGCATCAATTCATATATTTCTCCCCCTTTGTCATCAACAAAAAAGAGAACGATATAAATAACTTTTAAATATACGTGCGATGCCATAAGTAGGTTCATGTCATTTATCTATATAGAGTGATAGGATATAAATTATACAAACATCTCAAGAAAAACATGACATGAAGATTATAGAGTGAAAACTTCTTCCTTTTTATTTGTTATTATCTTTTTGCATGAAGGAGGAAAGCCATTTGTGTAGTTCAAATCGATAGGATATTAAGGCATGCTTTATAAGGATTAGGATATTTATATGAATCAAATCCTTGCACATAAAAATATCTTTCTTTTATAAGAAGGAATTATCAAATCTATTTCTCAAAGAGAATATTTTTCACATGATAAGTCTAAAAGATATACATTTGCTAGATGATTCTATTTGTCAAAAATCAATGATGTGAATCAAACTATATGTGACATATGTTTATTAAGTCTGAAAGAGAATAAGGTATTCATGAAATCCGATTGGAACTGAAAATTTAATTTAATACTTTCTTGCAATCGGACAAGACTATACAATCATGAAAACATGCTCATTGTTATGGAAATTTTTGTATTAATTTCCAACATGTTATTTTAGGCATGTAATGGTAATTAAGTGATTTGATCATTCAATCAATAAAGTCCGAATAATAATTTTAACAAGTTTATGTATTCGGACACATCAACATTCCTAATTCTCTTCTTATAAAATCAAATTGTTCTTTACATAGAGGTTTTGTAAAAATATCAGCTAGTTGATGCTTAGTATCTATGAACTCTATAATTACATCATGATTAGTAGCATGATCTCATATAAAGTGATGTCTAATATCAATATGTTTTGTTTTTGAGTGTTGAATGAGATTATTTGTTAAACATATTGCACTCGTGTTATCACATTTAATGGGAATATTTTTAAGATAGACTTTATAATCTTCTAAGGTGTTTTTCATCTACACAACTTGTGCACAGCATGCACTAGCTGCAATATATTCAGCTTCGGTTGTTGATAGTGCAACCGAGTTTTGTTTCTTAGATGACCAGGAAACAAGGGAATGTCCCAAAAATTGATATATTCCTGATGTGCTTTTTCTATCTAGTCTACACCTAGCAAAATCCGCATCAGCATAAGCAATTAACTCAAAATTTTTGGATTTTGGATACCATAATCCTAGATTTGTGGTACCTTTAAGATATCTAAGTATTCTTTTAACCGCTTTGAGATGAGATATCTTAGGGTTCGATTGAAACCTAGCACAAAGTCCTACACTGAACATGATATCTGGTTTAGTTGCAGTGAGGTAAAGTAAACTTCCTATCATACCCCTATAAGTTTTTTGATCGAAGCTTTCTCCACTCTCATCATTTTCTTGCTATGTTAGTTTCTCATATCATATTTACCAAGACACGAGGTTTTTAAAGTAGGCATTATAGAAACATTTAATTTCACCGTGAAATCCGATAATGAGATTTAAACATCTCAAAGTAACCCTGCATATTCTCACCAATTAAGTAACCATATCAGAGATTAGTAGCTATCAAGGCATTGTGATTATAAAGAGTTTACAATAACGTAATTGTTACAACAAGAGATGATAGCGTCCACATGTACATATACAAGCTTATTCAGGAGATGGAAAATTAAAATGCCTAAACAAGGAATCAAATTGTCGATGAATTTGCTGCAGCTCAGATAGGATTTGATCTTGCCGGTGTTTAATCCAATCTTGTCTTTGTTCAAATCGGTCCATCCGAATCCCAATGTCTTCGATAGATGATGCAGGAGCTTGCTCAAATAGATGTGTTTCCTCAAAGGGATAGATCGGAGGAGATTGAGTGCCCCTAAAGACTGGTGTTTCGGGTTCTGGTTCAGGTTGAGGGGGATCGGTTCTTCTAGGCATTCTAACCCAATTACTGTTTCTATAAACACATCTCAATCGGTGATGTAGATTTTTGTTTATTATGCTAAACCTATCTACTTTCATCACTTCTTCGTCGGGTGGGATTGGAATATCGTAGGCTTTAAGTATTCTAGTGATTATACCATCATATGGAAGCATCATGTCTCTCTTAGATAGTTCTATCATGTTTTGTTGGATAAGGTATCCAAAACAGATGTTATGTCCTTTCATGATCCAATACATGGTTCCTAATTCCATTTGACTTACTTCATCATGATGGTATTGTTTAGGGAGAATGATGCTAGTTAGGATATGATGAAGTACTTTAGTGTTTAATGGTAGTAGATGTTCATAGCTTTTAGGAACTATCATTAAGTTGGGATTACCAAAAATTGTTTCTAAGGCTTCAACATATGTTGTCCCAACTGTTTCATTGTCCCACGATCCTCTAAAATAAAGTCCTCTATTTTTTTACGGGAATGCCTATTATGTCGCAAATGAATTTATCCGTAATGGAGATGTGTTGTCCTAAGAGATAGGTAGACATTCTTTCTTCTTCATCTACTTGTAGATTGTTGTAAAACAGTCTAACAAGTCTTGGATAGATGGGTTCACTAATTTGTAAAATAGGAAGTAGATCTAGGTTTGCAAACCATTGGATTATCTCTAAGTCTCTTAGTTCATCTAAATCTACATGTTTTCCCTTATTGAACTTCTAAATTCAAAAGAGGAAAATTTTTCAGCATGATATTTTGAATTGAAAAAGGTAAGATCAAAGTTTCCACTAATCTCCTCTTCCCTTTGTCCCTTGAGGATCTTCTAGAGCCCATAACTACTGTTATTTAAGAGGATAGTAATGAGCAAGAGTAAATGAATCAAAAACAAAATTTAGAGGCTTCTTAGAGAATACCTTAAGTGAGATCTTCAAGAGAAGGAGAGATTGTTGATCTTTTGCTTCGAAATGAGGAGTATTTGGGATGCTAAGAGGGGAGAAATGGAGGTGGAGAAGCTTTGGAAGAGTAAAGAGGGGAAGGGAGTGAGTTGGGGTCGGTTCCACCATCGGCCCTAGCTTGGTTTAAAAGGATTGCGAGTGGTTGCACCACTAGCTGGGTGGTGCAACCGCTTGTAATACGTGATAGCCGGAGGTGCTACCTCCAGCTGGGGCGGTCCCACCGCCTGCAGGCAGTGAGCACTCGTTTTGACTGCTGTGTGGTCTGATTTGAATGTTTTTGACTTGAGAAGAATTTTTATTTGTGGAGCAGTCAACTTTACTTACATAATTACGTAAGAATTTTCATTTTAAGATGAGAAATTGTGCATGATCAAGATAGATCTAGTGACGCGCATACTCTACTTCAAATGTCGTACGCATGTTTATGATAGATTATCCAAGTTGGTAAGCTTTGCAAGTCCATGACAAACTTTGCTTACAAGACGTAAGTTCATGATATAGTTGGATTTGAAAGTAACGAACAAGTCAATTTGATGGGTTCGGAAATCCAGAGGATATGTGAAGGTAGAATCATGGGTTTCCAATTCTGAGGGATTAAATAGGATTATATCTGTATTGCTCTTGTAATTTTAATTTTCTAATCCTCTTTTTGTTATTTAGGCTAGGGAGCATCACGTGTTCTTTTTGGATCTCGAGTTATGAATATCGAGAATCCAAAGAGCAGGATATTATTTTTTGCTCCTAGCTTGGGATGGTTTACGTTTCTACAAGACAGGATAATTTTTAGGTACCCATTTACTTTTGGGTGCCTCAAAAACTGATCTACATTGTTTGTCATGTTGCATAGAGTTTATCATGGTTCCTTTAGGAACCCAAATTAATTTGTTCGGACTAATTTTCTTGAATGAACAATAATACGTTTTGTATCCATGTTTGCAACAAAAGTTGCATTTGCTTTGGTGTCGAACATGTAGGATGGGGCCTTTTATGAAGATGGTTGGAATTTGGTGAGGATTTCTCACAAATCCGATTCCACTTCTTTTGGGAACGTGACCCTTGTTTGTAAGGATCATGTTCAAAGACTTGCTACCAACCTCGAATTTCTTCAAGGTGTCCTTAAGTAGCAAGTTTTCCTTTTGGATAGTTTCTAGATCATGGCATTTTATACAAGAACCTAAACTATCATGATATTCAGTTTTTAATTTATCGAAATTACAAGTAAGACTATCATGCTCCTTTTTTAGCAATTTGTATTTTCTACTAATAATCTTGCATTCAACAAATAAGAGCGATTTCGATAGAAAAGCCAATTCGTAAATCACTTTAACTTGTGATCAAGCAAGATGCAGTTAAAGCAAGTCTATGAAGGCAGCTTGCAGTTATGATGGAAATTAGAATGTAAGCGTAAACTGAAATATGATGCTCGTGCGATAAAACTGATTTACGTCTAAACGTCGATTCGGAAAATACTAAACTTTGAAACACGATCGTAAATACGCAGAAGGTAGTAAGCTATTGAGGAGGTTTGCAGTAAAGATAATATGCTCAAAGTAAATGCAAACCGAGATTTAGAGTGGTTCGATCAATCTTGACCTACATCTACTTTTGGCTTCCTCCACTGACGTCCACTAGAGGCCTTTCTTCAATAGGCGAAGGCCAACCATCTTTTTACAATTTCACTCCTTTTGACGGGCTTAGGAGACAACCCTTACAGAATTTTCTTTCCTCTCTTAACAGATCAAAACTTGGAAGAAAGTTTTTTTTCGATTTTAAACGTTGATGCATATTTGGCATAAAAATTTGAGCATGCTTATATGAAATCAATCATATGAATTGAAACACTACAAAGAGGAAAGATTTCTCCTTTAAAATTTGTTTTTCTCTATTTTATCCATTTTAAAAAAAAGATTTATGAATCTATTCATGTCACCTTTAATGAATCTCTTGAAAAGTGATTTTGTGATTTTGACGATTTGAATTGAATGTGGAATAGTTTGATTTCATTAAAAGAGAATTAGGCATGCTAAATCTTCCAAATGTATGAATTCCTTTCTCAGATTTCTCGGTTCTTCATAACTTAAATTTTCTTTCTAAATCGAGATCATCTTTCTATTTGCAAAAGAAGAGTCTTGATTCATGGATTTTTTATCCTTCATTTAATGATCATTTCCCATGAATTTTTCCTTACTCTTCTCACGAAAGTAGAATTTTTATTCATGGACTTTTAGTATGTGATGATCATTTACAAGAATAGGGATTTGATTTTGTATGGACATCTTGATCCTTTTAATAAATCCTTTCTCTTTGCTAAAATAGAAGCTTGATTCAATGAAACTCATTTATTATGAATTTGACTTGGTTCAATTCTTTTCATGAAATTGGTTCTTGATTTTCTTTGGAGAATAAATTTCTCCCTTACTCTTCTTCCTTTTCTTCTTATCTTTTATGACAAAGGAAGAAAGAAACTTGCTAAGAAGAACCAAAAAGCTTTTAAGCAAAAATGCTAGCTTCTCATTTTTCATACAAAGTTTTTGCTTAACTGTTCAATTTTGCTAGCTTGGATAAATTGGTGTAAAATATACTTGACATGCTTTCAAACATTTGCATTGTTGAATAATTCTTCTTTTTGTGGATGACAAAGGGAGCGAAAATAAATGATGAATGTTTAGTACTAACAATCATGTAGTGATAAATGCTTAAAAAATGTTGATTTAATGTTTGGTATCATAAATGCTTTAGTATCATGTATGACATACCCAAGTAATTTTGATTTGAAAATTTATTATTTTAATATCATGCCTATCCAAATAATATTGATTTGAAAATTTGTTGCCAACGTAATAATGATGATGACTTGGCATTTCTTATAAGAAAACTTTATGGGTGAAGAATTATTTTTCTTTATCCAAATCATGATTTTGATTTCTCGATATTTGATACATGGGATTTTTCTGTGAACAAGATGTTGATTTTGAACTCTCATGTTTCTTACTAAAGGGGCAAAAAATTATAACATTGTATTCTTCCCTTCTATTTGACAATAAAATAGGGGAAGCAAATTTTACTAGCTTGCATACTTCAAGAAGAAGCAAAAAGTTGCTAGTTTGCACATAATAAAGAGAAGCAAAAAGCTTGCTCATCTTAAAAGATGCAAAATTTTGCCAACTTTCATATGTGTAAAATTTGCTAGCTTGCATACTCCAAAATTATGTAAAACTTACTAAATTTGCTAGTATGCAAATTGTATGGAGCAATAATTACTAGAAATGCAAAAATGCTAGCTTATATGTTTCAAGTAGATGCAAAAAACTTGCTATCTTGCATATATCAAAAGGTGTAAAAATTTTGCAAAAAAATTATTAGCTTGCAAGATGATGAAACTTGAGAGACAATTAAAGTAGGAAGGATCATGTTGGGTCAGAGAAAAACATGTTAGAAGATTGGACGTCGAGGTGAACGATCAATCGATGTATTGGCAGAAGGCTTCGGGCCTTGGGTTCAGGTATCGGGCCCACAAGAGCGAAAATTATGCCAAGGAAATCGGAGTTGCAGAGTTCAACTGGCTGATTGGGTAATAGGTCGCAAGAGAGGACGATGCACCGAAGAATCGGACAAAGTGTCGATGAACCAATGACATGCCGGACAACATTTGATTCAAGCTTTATAATAATTGTCTAGATCGAAGTAGGTTTTAAGTGTGCAAGATTAACTACGATAGCGATCAAGGCATAAAGCAAAATGAAGTCCCAGAGTCAAGAACAAGATTTCGTTTAGAGTTCGAGAGTTCATCGGAAGTTTGAACGTTCGTCAGAAGTTTTGCTAGAATAGACCGAGAAGTCCAAGAGTTATCGAGATTCTACTGGAAATTGCCGAGAGATTGTCGAAAGTTAGTCGGAAGATCGTTGGAAGACACATAGACTTATGGACTTATTTAGCTTAGTGAATGTCTTAGAATTCGTAGTTAGCAATTAATTGGGTTGGAATTGGGCATACTCAATTAGGGTCAATTAGGCCTAAGTTTGGGCTATGTTGGGCCAAATGAAAGGCCCAAATAGTGACCTAACAGGTGAAACCATCGTGACATAATCTTCGAGACTATATCAAGCGGTGGTATCACCCAAACTCAGTCTTCGAGATTGTTAGGCGATAGTACCACCAATCTAGGTGGGGTATCGCCCAGACACAATCTCCCAAGCAGAGTGTTAGGCTCCCTCCTCCTAAAAACTATATGTTTCTAAAGTTGAAAACCCTTGTAAAGTGTAGGGTCCCTCCTCCTAAAGTTTATAGACCATTATAAGGGAGAGTGTGAGGGATGCTTCATAAAAAGGGGTTGTAAAGGTTCTCTCCTGAACCAGTCAAACGGAGAATCGATTTGTAAGGGTAGTTGATCTTCGCCCATTGAAGGAAGATTGTTAGTGAATGTCAGTGGCCTTGACGGAAGAGGAATTAGTGGAGTGGATGTAGGTCACGACGATTGAACCACTATAAAATAGTTTGCATTTCTATTTTGCTATTTATCTTTATTGCAATCTGCTTTATTTCCTCACTACTTTTGCTGCATAGCCTTCTATACTCGTTTAAAGTTAATATCTTTCTGAAATGGGTTTAATCGGAAAAAAAATTTTAGAATTGACGTTTTTACCGATTCACTTATTCACCCCTCCGCCGCCGCCCCCCCCCCCCCCTCCCCCGCATTCTTAATGCCACTTTTGATCCTAACAATTAGTATCAGAGCCACATTCTTTCTCATTTGGTTTGACACCCAAGATAAATGACTCTTTTTGGTTTTCAAGAGGGCTTTTCTATCGTTCGTCTTTCCATATTCAATGGGACCGACTATACTTATTGGAAAACTCGGATGAGAGTTTTTTTGCTTTCATTGAATCTCAATTTATGGAATATTATTGAAAACGATTTTCATAAGTCTTCTTTTCCAATGAACGATTGGAATGAGTTGGAGAGGAAGACTTTTGTTTTAAATGCCAAGGCTATGAATGCCTTGTTTTATGCTTTAGACAAAAATGAATTCAATTGGGTTTCTACTTACGAAACAACTTTTACCATTTGGCACACTCGAAATCACACACAAAGGCACTAGTAGAGTTAAAGACTCTAAAATAATTATTTTGATGCGCGATTTTGAGTTATTTCATATAGAACCAAGCGAGACTATTGGAGACATATATATCTGTTTTACGGATGTGGTCAATAGTCTAAAAGCTCTTAATAAAAGTTTTTCGAATCTTGAACTTGTGAATAAAGTTTTACGATTACTTTTTAAAAATTGGGATTCAAAAGTAACGACAATACGAGAATCAAAGAACTTGAACTATTATCCGATTGAAGAACTTATTAGGTCTTTGATGACCTATGAAATGATGTGTAATGCACATGAAGAACTCAAGAACAACCTTTCAAAGGACAGGAAGGATTTGACACTTAGAACAAATGAAGACCACTCGAGCGAAAGCTCAAGTGATGATGAACTCAAACTTCTCAGTATAAAATTTAAAAGGTTCATTAAATAAGAATTAAAAAATAAAAATAAACTTAAAAAGAAGTTGCCAAAGAAGGGAGCACTCAAGGCGGCTTGGAACGAATCGAGTTTATCCGAAGTTGAAGAACAAACCAACAAAGGCGAGGTGGCAAACTATGTCTTCACAACTTTATAAGACAGGATAACCAAAATCCCTTTACCTTATTTCAAAATTACTCTATGCTTTTTCATGAGTTGTTTCTTAATTAGTTAGTAAATATAAAATATATATATATATATATATATATATATATATATATATATATATATATATATATATATATATATATATATATCATGCTTCTTTTTCTAGCTATTTTGAAAAAAAAAAAATGATCATGACAATTGCATGTTTTATGATAAAGGAATAAAATGTTAGATTTAAATCTAATACTTATATACCATATTTTGATGATTTCCGTATAGCTTTTCGATTTTGTTTAAAGATGTCTTATGTTCAATGAAACCATGCTTAATAAGTTTATAGTTTGAAATTGTGAATGATATACCTTGAAAACTCGAAACCATGTTTTAATGCCATGCCCAATGTAATGATGCATAATGATCATGTTTAATGAGTTTATATTTCAAAATTATGCATGTTGATCCTTATGATGTATGGCTTATTGATCTTGTCATAAAAAAGTTTTCTTTCGGTTTTAAACGTTGATGCATGTTTAGCATAAAAATTTGAGCATGCTTATATGAAATCAATCATATGAATTAAAACACTAAAAAGAGGAAAGTTTTCTCCTTTAAAATTTTTTTTTCTCTACTTTATCAATTTTTCAAAAATAGATTAATGAATCTATTTATGTCACCTTTAATTAATCTCTTGAAAAGTGATTTTGATGATTTGATGATTTGAAATTAAATGAGGAACTGTTTGATTTCATTGGAAGAGAATTAGGCATGCTAAATATTCTAATTGTATGAATTCCTTTCTCGGATTTCTCGGTTCTTCGTAACTTGAATTTTATTTTTAAATTGAGATCATCTTTCTAATTGCAAAAGAAGAGTCTTGATTCATGAATTTTTTATCCTTCATTTAATGATCATTTCCTATGAATTTTTCCTCACTCTTCTCACAAAAGAAGAATTTTTATTCATAGACTTTTAGTATGTGATGATCATTTGCAAGAATAGGGATTTGATTTTGTATGGACATCTTGATCCTTTTAATAAATCCTTTCTCTTTGCTAAAATAGAAGCTTGATTCAATGAAACTCATTTATTATGAATTTGACTTGGTTCAATTCTTTTCATGAAATTGGTTCTTAATTTTTGTTGGAGAATAAATTTCTCCCTTATTCTTCTTCCTTTTCTTCTTATCTTTTTATGACAAAGGAAGAAAGAAACTTGCTAAGAAGAACCAAAAAGCTTTTAAGCAAAAATGCTAGCTTCTCATTTTTCATGCAAAGTTTTTGCTTAACTTCTCATTTTTGCTAGCTTTGAAAAATTAGTGTAAAAATTACTTGACATGCTTTCAAACATTTGCATTGTTGAATGATTCTCCTTTTTGTAGATGACGAAGGGAGAGAAAATAAATCATGAATGTTTGGTACCAATAATCATGATGTGATAAATACTTAAAAAAGGTTGATTTAATGTTTGGTATGATAAATGCTTTAGTATCATATATGACATACCCAAGTAATATTAATTTGAAAATTTATTGTTTTAGTATCGTGCATACCCAAGTAATATTGATTTAAAAATTTATTGATTTTGTATCATGCCCAACGTAATAATGATGATGACTTGGCATTTCTTGTAAGAAAACTGTATGGGTTAAGATTTATTTTTCTTTATCCAAATCATGATCTTGATTTCTCGATATTTGATATATGAGATTTTTCTATGAATCAATATCTTATTTTTGAACTCCCATGTTTCTTACTAAAAGGGAAAAGAATTTTAACATTGTATTCTTCCCTTCTATTTGATAATAACATAGGGGGAGCAAATTTTGCTAGCTTGCTAGCTAGCTTGCATACTTCAAGAAGAAGCAAAAATCTCCTAGTTTGCAAATCATAAAGAGAAGCAAAAAGCTTGCTCATCTCAAAAGATGCAAATATTTTGCCAACTTTCATATGTATAAAATTTGCTAGGTTACATGTTCCGAAATTATATAAAACTTACTAAATTTGCTAGCTTGCAAATTGTATAGAGAAAGAATTGCTAGAAACCCAAAAATGCTAGCTTGCACGTTTCAAGTAGATGTAAAAAACTTGTTATCTTGTATATATCAAATGGTATAAAAATTTTGCAAAAAAATTACTAGCTTGCAAGATGATAAAACTTGAGAGACAATTAAAGCAAGAAGAATCATTTTGGGCCTGAGAAAAACATGTTAGAAGACTGGACGTCGAGCCGAACGATCGGTCGACGTATCGACAGAAGGCTACGGGCTATGGGTTCGGACATTGGGCCAACAAGAGCGAAAATTGCGCCAAGGAAATCAGAGTTGCGGAGGTTAGCTGGCCGATTAGGCAATAGGCCACAAGAGAGGACAATGCGTCGAAGAATCGGGGGAAGCGTCGATGAACCAATGACATGTCGGACAACATTTGATTCAAGCTTTGTAATAATTGTTTAGATCAAAGTAGGTTTGAAGTGTGCAGGATTAACTATGATAGCGATTAGGGTATAAAGCAAAATGAAGTCCTAGAGTCAAAAATAAGATTTCGTTGGGAGTTCAAGAGTTTGTCGGACATCCGGACGTTCGTTGGAAGTTTTGCTAGAATTGATCGAGAAGTCCAGGAGCTTGCCGGGAATTTATTGGAACATTGCCGAGAGATCGTCGGAAGTTCACCGAAAGATTGCTGAAAGAAACCTAGACTTAGTGAATGTCTTAGAATTCATAGTTAGCACATAATTGTGTTGAAATTAGGCCAACTCAATTAGGGGTCAATTAGGCCCAAGTTTGGGTTGTGTTCGGCCAAGTAAAAGGCCCAAATAGTGACCCAATAGATGGAACCATTGTGACACAGTCTTTGAGACTGTGTCAAGTGGCGGTACCATAGGTTTGGGCAGTGGTACTGCCCAGACTCAGTCTCCGAGACTATCAGGTGGTGGTACCGCCTAAACACAGTCTCCCTAGCGGTAGCACCGCCAAACTAGGCAATGGTACCGCTAAGTGTTAGCCTACAGGTACCACCGCCCAGACTCAGTCTTCGAGACTTTTAGGCGGTGGTATCGCCCAAACATAGTCTCCCTAGCGGTAGCACCGCTAGACTAGGCAATGGTACTACCAAGTGTTAGCCTGCAAGTGGTGGTACCGCCCATACAATGAAATATCGAGAATTTAAATTTTTCCTCCAATTTTGAAGCCATTTGGGGTCTATAAATACCCCAGCTATTCCTACATGGATCAGTATGAAAAGTGATAAAAAAACTATGTGTTTCTAAAGATGAAAACCCTTATAAAGTGTGGAGTCCCTCATCCTAAAGTTTAGAGACCATTCTAAGGCAGAGTGTGAGCGAAGCTTTGTAAAAAGGAGTTGTAAAGGTTCTCTCCTGAACCTATCAAAAGGAAAATCGAGTTATAAGGATAGTTGATCTTCACCCATTGAAGTAAGATCGTTAGTGGATGTCGATGGCCTCAACGGAAGAGGAATCAGTGGAGTGGATGTAGGTCCCGATGACCGAATGACTATAAAATGGTTTGCATTTATGTTTTGTTGTTTATCTTTATTGCAAATAGCTTTACTTCCTCATTACTTTTGCTTCACACTCTTTCGTAGGCTTTCAAAGTTAATATCTTTCCGAAATAGGTTTAGTCGGAACGAAAGATTTTAGAATTCACGTTTTTACCGCTGCACTAATTCACCCCTCTCCTCTTTGTGCCGCTCTTGATCCTAACAAAGAAACCATGAATGACTTAATACTAAAAGCTAAGAGTGATAGATCAATACATGAGCAACCCAAAGTTAAATGAGTACCTATAACAGACCCACCTTTCATATAGAAGTATCTACAATCATACTTTGATAGTGGATGCCCAAGGCTTATGACTAAAGATCCAACATACTTCATAAAGCTCACTAGCCAAAAGAAAAAAGGAATGATCATTACAATTAGAACTATTGGTAATTAAAATGATTTTAATTGAATATGCTTTATGTTCAATGAAATCATGCTTAATGATTTAATGATGTAATAATGTAATGAAAATGTCAAAAGTTTTCATATCATGCTTGATGATTTTATATTTTGCATGAGGATTTGATGTAATGATAATTTGAAATCTTATGTTTTGGAATTATGTGTTATACTTTTGATCTCGATGATTTTTCTTGCTCTTTCGGTTTTAAACGAAGATGAATGTTTTGATTTGGCATAAAAGACAAAGGCATGTATATTGATTTGATGATTTGATGATTTGAATTTGATTTGATGATTTGAATTTGAGTAAGTTTTATCCTAATCATGATCTTGATTTCTCGATATTTGATACTTGAGATTTTTTTTTTATAAATCAAGATCTTTTACTCTTTATTCTTGTATAATTCTTGTATTTTATTTAAGAGGAGATTTTCTATATGAATCATGAAATTTCTTATGCATGAATCAAGATATTCTACCATTCTATTCTCCCATGTTTCTTTTTGCCATTTACTAAAGAGGAGAATTATTCATATGAATCATAGTTTTTCTTGATTTCTCGGAATCATAACTTGAGAATTTATTTTATAAAACATGATCTTGATGACTTGAGAACTCTTATGCATGAATTGAGATCATTTATTATTTGTTCTCTTACAATTCTTTTGTTGTTTACTAAAGAGGACATTTATCCAAATTAACCATGATATGTCACTTGAATTTTTAAATCTTTATGACTTGAGTTTTATTATGTATAATTCCTTTGTATTCACGAATTGTATATCTCATCACCAAGTTAATTTTTATGATTTGAAAATTGATGTAAAGGGAAATGAACTTCAATATTGTATTCTTTCATTCTTTTTGACAATAACAAAGGAGGAGAAAGTATTACTAGCTTGCATGTTCTAAAATGATGTGAAATTTACTAATTTACATGTTGTAAAATGATGTAAAATTTTCTAGTTTGCATGATATAAAACTTGTTAAAATTGCTAGCTTGCTTATCTCAAAAGAGAAGTAAAGTTTGCTAGCTTACACATTTCAAGAAGATGCAAAAACATGCGATCTTGTACATCTCAAAAGATGCAAAAATTTTACTAACTTTCATGTGTGAAAAACTTACTAGCTTACATGTTTAAAAGTTACTATCTTACTAGCTTGCATATCTAAAAACTTCTTAGTTGTACTTCTCCTTTTGTTGATGACAAAGGGGGAGAAGGTATCATGATAATTATGCATATTATGCCAAACATGATGATTTGAAATTATGTATAATGATTTGGAATCATGTCTGTAATGATGATTTTGAAATTTTGAATGATGTATGCAATGATGAATGTAATGACTTGCTGCACATGATTATTTTTATGATGACATATTGCTTGGATTCATAATTTGTCTGAATTTATATTTTTATCAATATGACATATTGATGGGGGAGTTTGGTTTAAACTCCATCATCAATTGGTTGTCATCATCAAAAAAGGGGAGATCGTTGAATCTCATATTTTGATGATGAAATCAATTGATAGAATTTATTATCTAATTTACGTTTTGAGTGACGCAAAACTAGCTTCGATCATGAAAAGATAATTAAAGCAGGAAGAATCAATGTTGGGCCGAAGTAGAACATATTAGAAGATTGGACGTCGAGCCAAAGGATCGATCGATGTATTGGCAAAAGGCTTCGTGTCATGAGTTCAGGCATCGAGCCAAGAAGATCGGACATTGTGCCAAGGAGATCAAATATTACGGGAAGACAACATGTCGATTGGGCAATATGCCGAACGAGAGGACGATGAGCCGAAGGGTCAAACGAAACGCCGGATGAACCAATGACATATCGGAGAACATGTGATTAATGTTTTGTAACAATTGTCTAGATTGAAGTAGTTTTAGGTCTAATTGAGTCGATATTAGAGTGAAACAATGCCAACTCAATTAGGGGCCAATTAGGCCTGAATCAAGGTTGAATTGGGCTTGTTGTTTGGCCATTCAATGTCATGTAGCAGGGTTTGGCGATGGCATCGCCTAGACACAGTCTTCAAGACTATGTCAGGTGGTGGTACCACTAAACTAGGCGGTGGTATCATCCAGACCCAGTCTCCGAGACTCTGCTAGGCAGTAGTACTGTTAGACTAGGAGGTGGTACTGTCCAATGTTAGAGTGTTAGGCGGTAGTATTGCCTAGTACTATTGGCAATGGTACCTCTAGTACCCCGAAGACCCGAGATGAGACTGGTTTTGCCTCTAAGTTTGCATCCATTTGGGGCTTATAAATACCCCTCTCATCCCTACTTAGCAAACACAAGAACTGGGAACAAAAATAATGGAATACTATGTTATAATCTTGTGAGAGTTCTCCTCCTCTAGTCTAAGTGTTGATTTCTATTTAAGAGAGGAGTGAATGGGGTTGTAAAGGTTCTCTCCTAAGCCTATCAAAAGGAGAATAGAGTTGTAAGGGTTGTTAGTCCTTACCCATTGAAGGAAGGCCATTAGTGGATGCCAGTGGCCTCGACGGAAGAGGAATCAGTAGTGGATGTATATAGGTCAGGACGACCGAATCACTATAAACTTGGTGTGCCTCCCTTTCTCTACTTGTTTACTTATTTTGTAACTGCTTTACCTGCTTATTACTACTCTTGTAAATGTTCTAAGTTTAAACATTTTTCTGATACGATTTCATCGAATGAAGTTTTTAAAACTGATGTTTTTATCGTAAGTACTAATTCACCTCTCGAGTTGAATCCCTGGTTGAGTTTGAAAGTAGAGTTCAGGGTGCCAATAGTAGTTGCTTGGTCATTACTTATCTGCAAGTCGACTTGCCTGCTTGTCTCTTACTTTCTTACTCATGGTATGGTTGGCAAGAAAGAGAGCCCGCAACCTAGGTTAGTGACTTCTTCTATTATACCTAGCTAAACCCTATTTGAGAAAAGCCAATAGAAGCCCATGAAGGCCAAATCCACTCAGTCGGGTTGTTACCTCCTTAAGAGTTAGCTGACTTCTTTTATTCTCTTGTCTCAATGCCGACTTGATCCTAACACTTAGAACCAAAGAAGGCTACTTGGGTGAAAATTCAAGGGATGACGATGATAATGATAATTGTTAGGATCAAGAGCACTAAGAGGGGGGGTGAATTAGTGCAGCGGAAATCTTTCAGTATTAAAATCGAAAGCTGCGTTCGTTTGATAAAAACGATTTCGATGTAAAAGCGGATTCTAAGATTACTTTAACTTAAGATTAAGCGAGATGACGTTAAAGTGAATCTACGCAGGCAGTTTGCAGTTTATGATAAAAATTAGAATGCAAGCGCAAACTGAAATGCGACGTTCGTACGATAAAACCGGTTTACGTCTAAATGCCAATTTTGAGGATACTGAACTTTGAGATATGTTTTATAAATGCACAGAAGGCAGTTTGCAGTTATGATTGAAATCAAAACGTAAACGTAAACTGAAATGTAATGATCGTACGAAAAAGTCGATTTACGTCTAAACGCAGATTCGGAAAGTTTTGAACTTAGAAACTCGTTCGTAAAAGTGCAGAAGGCAGTAGCTATTTAGGAGGTTTACAGTAAAGATAAAATGCTCAAAGTAAATGCAAACCGAGATTTAGAGTGGTTCGGTCAATCTTGACCTACTCCACTTTTGGCTTCCTCCACCGACGAGGTCACCGACGTCAACTAGAGGCCTTCCTTCAATAGGCGAAGGCCAACCACCCTTTTACAGTTTCACTCCTTTTGACGGGCTTAGGAGACAACCCTTACAGAAATTTTCTCTCCTCTCTTTACAACTCAAAACTTTGAAAAATAGAGGGAGGAGAACTTTTGGCCTTTACAACAATTTTGAGCTCTAAGAATCACAGAAAGATGTCAAGATTTCGAGTGTTAGTTCCTCCTTTCAGTGCTGAATGGGTGGGGTATTTATAGGCCCCAACCCAGTTCAAATTTGGAGCTCAAAACTGTCAATTCCCGAAATTTCGGGATCAGGCGGTTGCACCTCCTGACTGGAGCGGTTGCACCGCCTGGCAAAGCCCGAAGACTGAGCCTCTAGGCGGTGCCACCTCTATCAGGGGTGGTTGCACCTCTCTGCCAGAGCTCGAAGACCAAGCTCAGGCGGTTGCACCTCCTGACTGGGGCGGTTGCACCTCCTGGCTGGGGCGGTTACACCGCCCAATCTCCCTAGGAGACTTAGCCCAAGCGGTGCTACCTCTTGGCTTGGGCGGTTGCACCTCCCACAGCAATCAGGGTCCGAATGGGTAGATCCATTCGGCCCAAATTGGGTCTTTCAGGGGCCCAATTGCCCCAAGATTAAGCTAATGGGATCACCTCCCATTTCCAACTTAATCATTGTGCTAACTACGATAAATTCTAAGACAATTTCTGCAGTTTGCTCCGGTGAGTTTCCGACGAACTTCCGTCGATCATCCGATGAACCCTCGGTGATTCTCCTGCGGACTTCCGGCAAACTCCTGGACTTGCGACGATACACTTGGCGAGTTCCGACGAGCTTCTTTGGCAAGCTTATGGACTTCTCGGATTCGTTCCCGTAGAACCTCCGATGACTGTCCGAACTTCCGTCGAGCTCTCGAACTCCCAACGTGATCATTGTCATGACTCCGGCATAACTCCTGCTGCATGTCTTACTTTCATTGTAGTTAATCCTGCACACTTATCTCAACATATAGGTTAGACAACAAATGACAATTGACTTCATCATCAAAATCCGAGATTCAACAATAATAACTTCGCACTTCTTACAAGAAGGTTTAAAAAATTCTTAAAAAGGAACAAAACAAAACAAGACACTAAGAACAAAAGTGAACTAAAAAAGGATCAAATAATTTGTTATGAATGTAAGAAGCTGGGGCACTTCAAAAATGAATGTCCCCAAGTGAAAAAGAAACAACCAAAGAAAAAGAAAGCACTCAAAGCAACTTGGGACGATTCAAGTGCATCCAATGATGAGGAGCCAACCAACAAAGAGGAAGTTACTAATAACGCTCTAGTGACGCACATGTTGATGATATTATTTTCGGTTTTTCAAATGAATCTTTGTGTGAATCATTTGCCAAAAGTATGAGTCAATAGTTTGAAATGAGGTTAATGGGTGAATTAATTTTTTTCTTAGGATTATAAATTAAATAATTAAGTGATGAAATTTTTATTAGTCAGATTAAGTATGCTTTAGATTTATTGAAATGATTTAATATGGATAGTACTAAAGCTATTAATACACCAATGTGCACTTCTACAAAATTAGATATAGACATTAATGTGAGAATGTTTTGATCAAAAGACTTATAGGGTTATGATAGGTAGTTTATTATACCTCATAGCAATCAGACCTGATATTATATTTAGTGTTAGACTATGTGCTAGATTTCAATATAATCCCAAGCAATCTCACTTAAAAGCTATTAAAAGGATATTTAGATACCTAAAAAGAGCTCCTAATCTAGGATTATGGTATCCAAAATCCAAAAACTTTAAGTTACTTGCTTATGCTGAAGTTAATTTTGCTGGTTGTCAAATAGATAGAAAAAGTACATCTGGAACATGTCAACTCTTAGGTCATGCACTTGTCTCTTGGTCTTCCAAGAAATAAAACTCGGTTGTATTATCTACAACCAAAGCTGAGTATATAACAGTAAGTGCATGTTGTACACAAGTTATATAGATGAAAAGCATATTAGAAGATTATAAAATTCACTTGAAAAATCTACCTGTAAAATGTGATGACACTAGTGTAATATATTTAACAAAAAATCTCAATCAACACTCTAAAACTAAACATATTGATATTAGGCATCATTTTATTAGAGATCATATTAATAATCATGATATATCTTTAGAATTTATTGATACTAAATATCAATTAGTAGATATTTTCTTAAACCCATTGGATGAGGAACAATTTGATTTTATTATAAGAGAATTAGGTATGTTAAATCTTTCTGATGTATGAGTTCCTTTTTTATATTTTTCAGATTTATTGACTTTTAAAAATTGAGTTTTCTTTTTCGAGATCATTAAGTATCATTCCTTCTCTTTGCAATTCATAAAAAAAGAGATCTAATTCATGGATCATTGGGATATTTGACCTTTTCCATGTGAATCCTTCCGCTTTCTATTTACTAAAGTAGAACTTTGTTTCATGGAATGACTTGATATGATATTTACATAAATAAGTGTTTGCACCACATAATGATTATGATCTTGCTTGTCTCAAAAGAAAAAAAGCCAAGAGTATTTGCTTGACGCATCTCAAAAGAAAAGCAAAAATGCTAGACAAAGACAATCAACATCAAAATAGTGCACCAACGGTGGCATCATTGGACTGGCGGTAGCACCACCAGTATACACTGCTTATAGTCGGTAGCACCGCACAACTGGCGGTACCACCACCCGCAACCCTCCCCTATAAAAACCTAAGTTAGGGCCGACGGTAGAACCGCCCCCAACCCTCTCTACACCCCTCTAAACTTCTCCAAACCCCTCATTCCCCTTACTCTCCCTCTAGAAACTCAAGAAAACCAATATCCTTTACAAAGCTAAGGATCAATCTCAAAACCCCTTTTTGGTAATCACAAGAAAGTTAAACTACAAAGTTAATTTCTAAATCTAATTGTTTCTCTCATTTATTACTTGTTCTTGCCTTATATTCTTTATAATATATGTAGTCCCAATGATATCTAGAAGATCCTCAAGGGACAAAGGAAAGAGAAGATTAGATGAAACCTTTGACTCCAAACTCTTTGATTCCCCTCAACATGCCTTTAAATTCTCAACATTTGAGTCTAGAAGTGTACATAAGGGAAACTATGTAGATCTAGAAGAATTGAGTGATTTGGAACCAATTCAATGGCTCGGTAACTTAGATATCCTTCCAATTCTTCAAATAAGTGAACCTATTTATTCTAGACTTGTTCGGTTGTTTTACAACAACTTGCATATGGATGAACACGATAGGTTGTCCACTTATCTCTTAGGGCATCATATACCCATTATGGATAGTGTGATTTCCAACCTAATATGAATTCCTAAGAAAAGAAGATGTTGTTACTTTAGAGGACAATGGGACACAGAATCGATTGGAATCATATTCTAAGGCTATATGTACTAGTTTTGGTAACCCGAATTTATCTATCATTCCAAAAAGCTATGTACATTTGCTACCTTTCAACACAAAATTACTTCATCATATCATGATAAGCATTCTACTTCCAAAACAATACCATAATGAGGAAGTTAGTCAAATAAAATTAGGAACCGTATATTGGATCATGGTGGGACATGATAACTGTTTTGAATATCTGATACAACAAAACATGATTGAACTACTAACAAAAGATATGATACTTTCATATGGTGGCTTGATAACTAGACTAATGTATGACATGACATAGTCATTCCACTAGATGAAGAAATCTTGAAATTAGATAGATTTAATGTCATAAATAGAAACCTATTAAGAAGATTAAGATGTATAGTAAGAAATGGGGTTTGAACTAGATTAACTATGAGGACTGACCCTCCCCTACTTGAACCGGAACCAGAAACATGTATATGTAGGGAAAGTCAATCTCCTCCTATTAGTCCTTACGAGGCAGCACCTCCAAAAGAGCTAGCACCCTCCTCATCTGCCGATACCATAGTGACTTAGCTGGATCGAATTAAACAATGTCAAAATCAAATCTTAACCGAGATGCAGCAAATTTATTGATAGCTTAATACTCTGTTTAGGCATTTCGATTTACCACCACCAGAATAGCTTGTGTATGTCTTCTTTTTGTTGATGACAATGAGGGAGAAGTCGACGGATTCTTCCATATACTCTTCAATGGTACCATGCATGATGTTTTGCACACTTAGATATAATACAATGGATTCTTTCATGTACTCTTTAATGTTACCATGCATGATTTTCTGCATACTTTGATATGATGCAATGCATGAAATGATGAATGCTTTAGTATCATGTATGTTATGGCCAAAGTAATATTGATTTATTTTTGGTATCAGGCATGAAGTGATGAGTTGTAATGTTTTGACATTGTACATGTTACATTTTCATAATTTGAAGCTATAATGACACATAATTGAAATAGTTTTATTTAAATTCAAAGGTAGTGATTTCTTTTGAATAGAAGTTTGCCTTATCTCAAGCTTGCAATCTCAAAAGAAGTAAAAGTGCTATCTTGCCTATCTTAAGAAGAAAAAGTCTAATCTCATAAAATTTACAATCCTACCCATCTTTAAAATTAATAATGATTTGGTGATTATGCATGTTGTAAAGTGATAAAAAATTTACTAGCTTGTATGTTGTAAAACTTGCATATCTCAAAAACTAGCTAGATCCACTTCTCCTTTTTATTGATGACAAAGGAGGAGAAGGTATGATGATAATCATGCTTGATGAATAATGATTTGGAATCATGCATGTACTGATGATTTGAAATTTTGATTATCCATGATTTTATGATGATATGTTGCTTAAAAATTTGAATTCAATGTTCTATCAATATGACATATTGATAGGGGAGTTATAGTATGATGATAGGGGGAGTTAAAATTTTGCTAGCTTACGCTTTGCAAAGATAGCAAAAATTGCTAGCTCAAACATTGCAAAGAAGTAAAACTTATGTATCTCAAAAACTAGCTAGATGCACTTCTCCTTTTTGTTGAAGACAAAGGGGGAGAAGTTATAATAACAATTATGCATGGAATGATGGACTAAAATTTTGATTATGCATAATTTTATGATGACATATTGCTTGAAAATTTGAATTCAAGGTTCTATCAATATGACATATTGATATGAGGAGTTAAGGTTAACTCCGTCATCAGTTGGTTGTCATCATTAAAAAGGGGGAGATTGTTGAATCTTAGATTTTGATGATGAAACCAATTGATGTGTTTATGATCTAATCTATATTTTGAGTGACACAGGAAGCTTCGATCAGGGAGAGACAATTAAAAGCAAGAAGAATCATGTTGGGCCGGAGTAGAACATATTAGAAGATCGGACGTCGAGCCAGAGGATCGGTCAACATATCGGTAAAAGACTTTAGACAACGGGTTCGAGAATCGGGCCAAGAAGAGCAGAAATTACACCAAGGAAATCGAAGTTGCAAATGTCAATTGGCCGATTTAGCAATAGGCCGCAAGAGAGGACGATGCGCCGAAAAATCAGACGAAACATCAATGAACCAATAACATGTCGGGCAATAATTGATTCAAGCTTTATAATAATTGTCTAGATCAAAGTAGGTTTTAGGTGTAATTGGGTTGGAATTGGGCCAACTCAATTAGGGGCCAATTGGGCCCAAGTTTAGGCTATGTTGGGCAAGTGAAAGGCCTAAACAGTGACCCAACAGATGGAACCATCGGTGGCACAATCTCCAAGACTATATCAGGTGGTGGTACCACCCAGACATAATCTCCCAAGTGGTGGTACCACCTAGTGTCAGTGTTGCAAGTGGTGGTACCACCCAACATAAGCGGTGGTACCGCCAATACCCCGAAAACGAGGGATGAGACACTTTTAGGCTCCAATTTTGAATCCATATGAGACCTATAAATACCCCTCTCATCCTTGGTTAACATATAGAAGAATTGAGAGCAAAAAAGGAAGAAAATACTATTGTAATCTTGTGAGAACTCTTCTCAAACTCTAAGTGTTAGTGAAGTTTAAGAGAAGAGGTAGTGGGGGTGTAAAGGTTCTCTCCTGAGCTTGCAAAATGAGAATAGAGTTGTAAGAAGGTGGTTGGTCTTCACCTATTGAAGGAAGACTGTTAGTGGATGTGGGTGGCTTTGATAGAAAAGAAATCGAGAGTGGATGTAGGTCACGACGGTCGAACGACTGTAAAACTTGGTTTGCATTTATATTCTTGCTATTTACCTTCATTGCAAACTACCTTACTTGCTTTACTTCCACTATACTTATGAATACACTTTCAAGTTAAGTATCTTTCCGATATCGATTTTTATCGAACGAGATTTTCGAACTGACGTGATTTATCCGTTGCACTAATTCACCCCCCCCTCTTACTACCGACTATATCCTAACAATTAGTATCAAAGCCACGTTCTTTCTCATTTGGTTTAACACCCAAGAGAAATGACTCTTTTCGGCTTTCAAGAGGGTTATACTATCATTTGTCCTCCCATGTTCATTAGGACGGGCTACACATATTGAAAAACTCGGATGAGAGTTTTCTTAATTTCTTTAGATTTCAATATATGAAATATCATTGAAAATGACTTTCAAAAGTCTTCTAATCTAATGGATGAATGAAATGATTTGAAGAAGAAAATTTTTTCTTTGAATGCTAGAGCTATGAAAGCTCTATTTTATGCTTTAGACAAAAATGAATTTAATCGGGTTTCTATGTGTAAAATGACTTATGATATTTGGCACACTCTTGAAATCACACATAAAGGCACTAGTAGAGTTAAAAATTCTAAAGTTAATATTTTGATGTATGATTTTGAATTGTCTCGTATGAAATTAAGTGAAGCTATTGTTGACATGTACACTCGTTTTACAAATGTCGTCAATAGTTTAAAAGCACTTGGTAAAAGTTCTTTGAATCTTGAACTTGTTAATAAAATTTTATAATCTATTTCTAAAAATTGGGATTCAAAAGTAACGGTAATACAAGAATTAAAGGACTTGAACCATTTTCCGATTGAAGAACTCATTGGGTTGTTGATGACCTACGAAATGAGTTGAATGACACATAGTGAACATGAGAACTACCTTCCAAAGAATAGGAAGGATTTGACACTTAGAACAAAAGAAGACCACTCGAGCGAAAGCTCAAGTGATGATGAACTCGAACTTCTCACAATAAAGCTTAAAAAATTCTTAAAATATAAAACTATGAATAAAAATAAACTCAAAAAGAAAAAGCTATCAAAGAATAAGAAAGCACTCAAGGTGACATGGGACGAAACAAGTGCATCTGAAGACAAAGAGCAAATCGATGGAGACGAAGTACTAAACTATGCCTTGGTGGCTTTCGACGACGAGGTAACCAAAGCCCCTTTACTTTATTTTGAAATTATTTGATGCATTTCATGAGTCATTTTTAAATTATTTTAGAAAAATTATATATAAATTATATATATATATATATATATATATATATAAATTGAGACCATGCTTATCTTTCTAGTGATTTTGAAAATGATCATGAAAATTATATGTTTCATAATAAAGGAACAAAATGTTAGATCTAATGCTTGAACAACTAATAAGATTAATCTTATGTATGTTTTTAAGAAGGAATAATGTATATCTTAATGATTTTCATATTGCTTTTCGATTTCATTTTAAAATATTTTATGTTTAACGAAATTATACTTGATGATTTAATGATGCATAATGATTTAAAATATTATGTTTTGGAATTATGTGTTATACTTTTGATCTTATATCTTTCATGACATAATTCCTTTGTATTTATAATTTGTATATCTCATGATATGATTGAATCATTGATGCAAAGAAGGAAAATGTATTACTACAACAAATAAAATGATTTTGATTAAAAATACTTTATGAAATCATGCTTGATGAAATAATGTAATGATGATTTAAAATCGTGCTTAATGAGTTTATATTTTGAAATTATGCATGATGATCATTGTGATAATGAACTTTGCTTTTAAACGATGATGCATCTTTTGATTTAGCATAAAAACTTCGGCATGCTTGTAAGAAATCAAATCATTTAAATTAAAATAACTAAAAAGAGAAAAATATTTTTCTTGAAAATTTATTTTTCTCTATCTTATTGATTTTTCAAAAAGAGATTAATGAATCTATTTATGTTATTTTATGAATCTCTAGAACTATTAAAGTAATTTTGATGATTTTGATTTGAATAAGTTTTATCCAAATCATGATTTTGATGATTGAAGATTTTATATGCATGAATTGAGATCTTGTTCTCCTACGATTCTTTTTGCTATTCACTAAAAAGGAGACTTATTCTAATAAACAATAATATGCTACTTGACATCTTGATAATTTATGACTTGAGTTTTGTTATGTATTATTCCCCTCTTCTTCTTTCTTATTTACAATGATAAAGAGGAGAAAGGAAATCACTAGCATTTCAATAGATCAATAAATATCTTCATTTCATTTCGAATCTCTTGAAAGGGACTTTGTTGATTTAACAAATTGAATGAGTTGAAAATAATGATGAATGTTTTGAAAATAAATGTTTGTGCCATGTTCGATGATTTTACAATTTGAAATTATACATGATGAGTTGAAGTGATGTTGGTTTAAAAATATTTATTCAAATGCATGAATCGATAATCTTTTTGTCAAATGAATCATAATTTTGTTGAATCTCAGATTTTGATGATGAAGTCAATTGATGAGTTAATTGATCTAATCCATATTATTGAGTTAAGTGTGTAGGATTAACTACGATAGCTTGAAGATATAAAGCAAGTTTATCAGAGTCAAGTTCGATCGGTGTTCGAGAGTCCGCCGAAAGTCTGAAGAATCATCGGAAGTGCTGTTGGAACCAACCGAGAAAGAATCAAGGACTTGCCGAAGTTTTCGGAAGTCCGCCGGAAAGATCGTCGGAGGTTCGCGGAGATCACCGAGAAGGTTCGAATACTTGCCAAAGACTCGTTGAACTCGCCACAAGACCGAGAGCCTACTAGGAGTCTGCCGGAAGAAATTCGAGAGTGTATCGGAAGTCCGTCGGAAGTTCATTGGAAAGCTCACCGGAAGGAAACTTGACATTGCCGGTTTAAAATTTGGTTAGGGCTATGTCTTAATTTCATAGTTTGCATATAATTTGGGTTAGGATTAAGGGTTAATCCTATAACCCAGTTAGGAGCCAATTGGGCCCGAGTTTGGACTAGTTTGGGCCAAGTTTGGAGCCCAACCAGTGAGCTGGAACAGTCCAAGCGGTGGCACTGTCCAGAACATGAGAGGTCCGGCGGTGGCACCGCCAGTACACTGTCAGTGTCAGATACTGACAGGCGATGGCACTGTCAGCACCAGGAAACCCAAAAGTAATTCAAATTTGGAGCCCAAATTTGAATCCTCTTGGAGCCTATAAATATCCCTCAATTCTCAATAGAGATTACACCTTTTTGAGAAGTTAGAAAGTGAGAAAATGCTCTAGCAAAGTCTTGTTTTCAATAGCTTAAGTATTCACCTCCCTCTTTCTCTTTGAAAAAAATATATAAGAGTGTGAACCACTTGTAAGAAGGTTGTAAGAGGAGTATTTGGTCCTTCACCTTCAAAGTGATTTACTAGTGGAAGTTGGGAGCCTCATTGAAGAAGGCTTCGAAAGTGGATGTAGGTCATTTGATCGAACCACTATACATCGTGGTGTTCCTTGAATGTGTGAGTGTTTAATTTTCTGAACCATTTCTCTACTTAGCTGCAAATCGTTCGGTTTTCATCTCCCTACTCTTGACTATCTTTACTCGAGCTATTTTAGCTAAGTCATCCTTTATCGAATCAAAATCTCTACACATTTACAAAATTAATTTCAAACTCACTAATTCACCCCCTCACCCCCCCCCCCTCTTAGTGCCGTTCCGATCCTAACAATTAGTATCAGAGCAAGGCTCACTCGCATATTTGGTTTAATACCCAAGAGAGATGGCTTACTCCAGCATGCAAGAGGGTCACTCTATTACATGTCCGCCTATGTTTAACGGATCGGATTACACATATTAGAAGACTCGTATGAGGATCTTCCTTATTTTCATGGATTTTGAGCTTTAGAATATTATCGAAAATGGATTTCAAAAATCTTCTCTTCCAATAAGTGAATGGGATGAATCGGAGAAGAAGGTTTTTGCTTTAAACGTAAAGGTTATGAATGCCTTGTTTTGTGCACTTGACAAAAATAAATTTAATCACATTTCGATTTGTGATTCGGCTTTTGATATTTGGAGAACTCTTGAGGTCACTCATGAAGGCACTAGCCGAGTGAAAGAGTCTAAAATCAACATTCTTGTGCATTCTTATGAACTTTTCCAAATGAAACCAAGTGAGTCCATCGGTGACATATACACCCGTTTCACGGATGTCATCAATGGACTCAAAGCTCTTGGTAAAGGTTTTTCTAACTTTGATCTAGTAACTAAAATTTTAAGATCCCTTCTAAAGAGTTAGGATCCAAAAGTTACGGCCATTCAAGAGGCCAAGAACCTTAAAACATTTCCTCTCGAAGAACTTATTGGGCCTCTAATGACCTACGAAATGACATGTCATGCTCATGAAGAGCTCGAGAACCCCCTTCCAAAGAATAGGAAGGATATGACACTTAGAACACAAGAAGACCACTTGAAAGGAACATCAAGTGATGAGAACAGTGATGATGACATTGCACTTTTAACTCAAAAATTTTAAAAATTTATAAGAAAGAACAAATTTAAAAATGACACCAAAAATAAACTTGAACATAAAAAGGATGTAATTTGCTACGAATGCAAGAAGCCGGGGCACTTCAAAAATGAATGCCCCCAAGCCACAAAGAAGCAACCGAAGAATAAGAAAGCTTTAAAAGTGACTTGGGACGACTTGAGTGATTCCGAGAATGAAGAAGCTAGCAACAAAGAGGAGGCAAACTTCACGCTAATGGGTTTAGAAGGAGAGGTCTGTGATTTAATTAATGAAGATTTATCTTTCGATGAACTTTCTATCGTTTTTCATGAATTATTTGATGAGTGTAGAACTATTAGTAAGAAGTTAAATCTATTAAAGAAAGAGCATGTCTTACTATAAAATAAGCTTGATAGCTATCAAACTCCTCCATGCTCTAAGTGTGAACACATAGAAGCAATAAAAAATGAGAATTTGCTACTTAAGGAGACCTTAAACAAGTTTAAGGTCAGTAGCAAAGGCTTGGATAGGATCCTTGCAAACAAGAGTCATGTCGCAAATCGAAGTGGAATTGGTTTTATAAGAGGATCTCACCAAAATCCTACCACCTTCGTTAAAGGACCCACATTACATATTTCACCTCATTTGAAATGCAACTTTTGTTGTAAATCCAGACATGTTGTTTACAAATATCCATTTAAGAAAATTAGTCCACATAAGTTGATATGGGTTCCTAAAGGAACTATAAATAATTCAATGATGAATGACAAAATTAGTAGATCAATTTTTGAGGCACCCAAAATCAAATGGGTACCTAAAAACCATCCTCTTTTGTAGACAAACTCACAAGCTAGGAGCAAGAGATGATATCTTGATAGTGAATGCTCAAGGCATATGACCAGAGATCCATCTCATTTCTCTATGCTCACTAGTAAAGAAGAAGGGTATGTCACCTTCAAAGACAACAACAAAGATAAAATCATTGGCAAGGGAACCATAGGTAACAAATCAAGTTTTTCAATTGATGATGTGTTGCTAGTTGATGGATTAAAACATAATCTCTTAAACATTAGTCAATTATGCGATAAAAGTTACATCGTTAGATTTGAATCTAATGTGTGCATTATTAAAAAACTAAATAATAACATATCAATGATTGCATTCAAATAAAATAATGTCTACACCATCAACCTTGATGAACTTAGTAATGAAATGTGCTTTTCCGCTTTAAATGATGATGCTTGGCTTTGGCATCAGAGATTAGGCCATGCAAGTATGAAACTAATATCTAAGATTTCATCTAGAGAGTTAGTATGAGGGATTCCCAATATAAAGTTTGTTAAGGACAAAATGTGTGATGCTTGTCAACTAGGAAAACAAATAAAAACTAGTTTCAAACCAAAAAATCAAATTAGCACCACTAGACTATTGCAATTGATCCATTTGGACTTATTTGGACCAATTGACACGAGTCTAGGAGGAAGCAAATATGCCTTCGTAATTGTAGATGACTATAGTAGATATACTTGGACCTATTTCTTAGCTCACAAAAGTGATTATTTCAAATGTTTCTCTAAATTTTGTAAACTTACTTAAAATGAAAAAGGCTTCATGATTTCATCAATTCAGAGTGATCACGGTGGCGAATTTCAAAACCGTGACTTCCAAAGTTTTTGTGAATCCAATAGATATAACCACAACTTCTCCACTCCAAGAAATCCTCAACAAAATGGGGTAGTTGAAAGAAAAAATTGAAATTTATAAGAAATGGCAAGAACCATGTTAAATGATTATAGTCTACCTAAGTATTTTTGGGTTGAAGCCGTTAATACGGCTTGCTATGTCATGAATAGGGTTCTAATAAAACTATCTCTATCAAAAACTCCCTATGAATTATGGAATAACAAAAAATCAAATATTTCTTATTTTAAAGTTTTCGGTTGTAAATGCTTTATTTTGAATGAAAAGGATGCCTTAGAAAAATTTGATACTAAATCCGTTGAAGGTATCTCTCTTGGTTACTCTTCCATTTCTAAGGCTTTTCGTATTTTTAACAAAAGAACCTTAGTTATAGAAGAATCTATTTATGTAGTTTTTAATGAAATTTTTGAGTTAAAGAAAAATAATTTTGATGATGATCTTGGTTTTCATAAATTGAATTTAAATGAACCCCCTCCTCAAAATAGCAACTTGGATGCATCTTCTTCCAAAATTTCCTTACCCAAGGAATGGAAGTATGTAGATGCTCATCCAAAGGATCTAATTATAGGAGATACATCAAAAGGGGTTCAAACTCTTTCTTCCTTCATGAATTTTTGTGCTAATGCCGCGTTCCTTTCTCAAATTAAACCTAAATGCATTGACGAAGCCTTGAAAGATGATTCATGGGTTATAGCAATGCAAGAGGAATTGAACCAATTTGAGAGGAATAAGATATGGAAGCTTGTTCCTAGACCTAGTGACCATTTAGTCATTGGTACTAAATGGATCTTTAGAAACAAGCAAGATGAATGCGGTATCGTGGTTAGAAACAAGGCTAGACTAGTGGCCAAAGGTTTCAACCAAGAAGAAGGTATCGATTACGAAGAGACCTTCGCTCCTGTGGCAAGATTAGAAGCCATTAGGATGCTCCTTGCCTATGCTAGTAGTAATGATTTTAAACTATTTCAAATGGATATCAAAAGTGCTTTCTTGAATGGTTTTATTTCCGAAGAAGTGTATGTCGAACAACCTCCCGGATTTGAAAATTCTCTTCTTCCTAATCATGTATTTAAATTGACTAAGGCTCTCTATGGCTTAAAATAAGCTCCTAGAGCTTGCTTGGTATGAAAGGCTTAGTTCCTTTTTTATTTTAAATAATTTACAAAAGGTAAGGTTGATACTATATTGTTTATCAAACATTTTGAAAATAATTTTTTTATTATTCAAATTTATGTTGACGATATTAATTTTGGTTCTTCGGATGAATCACTATGTCATGAATTTGAAATGAGCCTAACGGGAGACTTAATCTTATTTTTAGGATTACAAATTAAACAACTTAGTAATGGTATATTTCTTAATCAATCTAAATATACATTAGAATTGTTAAAACGATTTAACATGGATGGTTCAAAAGCTATAAACACTCCTATGAGTACTTCCACTAATTTAGACATGGATGAAAGTGGTGAAAGTTTTGATCAAAAAATATATAGGGGAATGATTGGTAGTTTACTTTACCTCACTACAACTAGATCGGATATCATGTTTAGTGTAGGACTTTATGCTAGGTTTAAAGCTAATCCTAAATTGTCTCATCTTAAAAGTATTAAAAGAATCCTTAGATATCTTAAAAGAACATTTAGGATTATGGTATCCAAAATTTGATAATTTTGATTTAATAGCTTATGCAGATGTCGATTTTGACGGATGTAGGATAGATAGAAAAAGCACATCCGGAACATGTCAAATTTTAGGACATGCACTTGTTTCTTGGACTTCCAAGAAACAAAATTCGGTTGCAGTATCTACGGTGGAAGCCGAATACATAGCTGCAAGTGCATGTTGTGCACAAGTTGTTTGGATGAAAAATACGTTGGAAGACTATGGAATTTACTTAAAGAACATTCCCATAAAATGTGATAATACAAGTGCTATTTATCTAACCAAAAATCCAATTCAATACTCTAGAACTAAGCATATTGATATTAGGCATCACTTTATACGAGATCATGTCAATAAAATTTGCAAACCATCTAATGGGTTCTAGGTTTCCAAGTTTATCTAGATCAACATGTTTACCCTTATATATTGTTCTTGTTTCGAAATTTGGATACCTAAGGACTACTTCATTAGATCTAAAGAAGATTTGGTCATAGGAATCTCCTTCCACCCTTTTCCCTTTGGTTCTTGATGATCTCTTAGGAGCCATATCTTATATAAGTTTTCTTGGGAGGTAGAGAGCTTGATCCAAGAAAAACCCCTCTCTTAGGCTTCTAGAGGCTTAGAATGAGATTGAGAGAGGTTTAGAGGGCTTTGTGAGAGTGCTAGGGAGGGTGCTCTCGGGTTAGGGGTGGTTCCACCGCTGACCCTAACCCCCCCCTTTATAAGGGGGTTCTCGGGCGGTGCCACCACCAACCGAACGGTGCCACCACCTGAGGACCGAGCGCCTAGGCGATGCTACCGTCGGTTCTAGCAGTGCCACCACTAGCACGTTAAAAAATAATTTTTTTTATTTTTATTTTCAAAAGTTTTTATGTGTTTGATTTAAGATAAGATAGTGTCTTGGATCACTCTTTAAGATGTCATTCAAAATCAAAATGAAAGAAGTCAAATCCACGAAAACCAAAAAGAGGATAAAAAATTTTCAGAAAATATATACAATCAAGCTTATTCACAAGGACAATTCAACATGCCTAATTCCCTTCTAATAAAGTCAAATTGATCTTCATTTAAGGCTTTTGTGAAAATGTCCGCTAATTGATGCTTTGTATCAATAAATTCTAGAATGATATTATTATCTATCCTACAAATCGATGAACCGATTTACCCTAGGTTGGTTAGGTTATTTTACGTAAACTTAAGTGTGGACAATGATAGCTTAATTACCTACCTCTTAGGAACACAAATTTGAATCTTTGATAGCACTATATGTGAGTTATTTGAAATTACCAAAAAGGATCAGTGTTGTTATTTTAGAAGTAATGGGATATCAATGCAATTGGAGCAACTTACTCCGAAGCCTTAGAAACAATTTTTACAAATCCGAACCTAGGCATAATTCTCAAAAGTTGCGAGCAATTGTTGCCCTTTAACTCTAAATTTCTTCATCACATCATGATAAGCATCCTACTTCCTACACAATTTCATCATGATGAGATTAGTCAAATAGAGTTAAGTACTATGTATTGGATTATAACCGGCCAAAATAATTGTTTTGGATACTTAATCCGATAAAATATGCAGGACATAATAGCTAAAGACTCAATGTTACCGTATAGGGGATTAGTCACTCGATTAATGCTTGCCTATAATATTTGTGTCTCACCCGATGAAGAAATAATCCAGGTCGATCGATTTAACACTATCAACATAAACCTACTCAAGAGACTTAGGTGCACTTTTGGTAATGGTATATGGATTATGCAACATAGAAGGACTGATCCAGTTCCCCCACCAGTAGAACACCCTGAAACACCCATTTTTAAGGGAAATGAATCTCCTTCTCCTAGTCTCTTTGGTACAACACCTTCAGAACCAACTCATGCTTCATCTTCTGAAGATCCCATCATGGCAGGATTAAATCAAATCAAATCACAATAAGAGCAACTCAAATCACAGCAAAACCAAATCCAATTACAGCAAGTTAAAATTTTGAGGGAACTACGATAGATGAACCAAAAGATAGATGCCATGTATAGGAACTCTGGAATTCCTCCTAAGGAATAATCGTTGTGTTAAACCTTTCTTATTATTGTAAACCTCTATGCTACCTTAACATGCATTTGACATTATCCTAGTATATGATGTTGGTTGTTTCTTTCCGAAATTTTGTCAACATTTTGATGGCACCTTCATGTTATTTTGGATGATTTGATGTCTTCCTTGAATGATCGATCTTAATGCCAAGTTGAAGCTTTGTCAATTTTGACATCTCCTTTTCAAGATTTCTTTCTTATGAGATGATTTTATGAATGGCTTCAATGATCATAAGTTTTATGCTTGAAAACTCATCTCATTTTTGTTGATGACAAAAGGGGAGAAGAATGTATAAAAGATTGATGACTTGTGCAAATATGAAATTAGCATGACTTATATGTATCGCATTGCAATAGCTTATATGATGTATAATGCAATGAAAAATATCTTATATGTGTTATATTACTTAAAAGCATCACAAAACTTTTTTGAGCATATCGCATATGAAAGTTTTTAGATTAGTTATCGTATCATGTTTATCATTTTATATATATATATGATAAGCAATCATCTCATGATCATATGAAATCATGCCTTACATTTATATCATGAGATCCATGTTGAAATTTTAAATTATTATTATTTCTTGTCGAAATGATAATTGTCTTTTATCATTTGGCTTGAAAATAATTTTCATGCCTTGAAATTATGAGAAATACGAAGTTTCATATTTGCTTATGCTTATTAAGAATAACGATAAGTTCAACGGATAGAACTTATTGGTTTAGGCTTGAATTCAAAGAGATTGAATTCAAGTGTTTTTATCTTCTCATAATATGACATATAGACAAGGGGAGTTTTGATTAACTCCGTCATCAATTGATTGTTATCATAAAAAAGAGGGAGATTATTGAATCTCAGATTTTGATGATGAAGTCAATTGATGGGTTAATTGATCTAATCCATATTATTGAGTTAAGTGTACAGGATTAACTACGATATCTTGAAGACATAAAGCAAGTTTACCCGAGTCAAGTTCGATGGGCATTCGAGAGTTTGTCGAAAGTCCGAAGATTCGTTGGAAGTGCTATCGGAACCAACCGAGAAAGAATCAGGGACTTGCCGAAGTTTTCGAAAGTCCGCCGGAAAGATCATCGGAGGTTCACGGAGATCACGAGAAGGTTTGGATACTTGCCAAAGACTCGTTGAACTCGCCACAAGATCGGGAACCTACTAGGAATCCGTCGGAAGAAATCCGAGGGTGTATCGAAAGTCTGCCGGAAGTTCGTCGGAAAGCTCGCCGGAAGGAAACTCGACATTGCCGATTAAAAATTTGCTTAGGGCTATGTCTTAATTTCGTAGTTTACATATAATTTGGGTTAGGATTAAGGGTTAATCCTAAAACCTGGTTAGGGGCCAATTGGGCCCGAGTTTGGACTGGTTTGGGCCAAGTTTGGAGCTCAACCAGTGAGCTGGAACAGTCCAAGTGGTACCGCCAATACACTATCAGTGTCAGACACTGACAAGCGGTGGCACTGCCACTAATAGGCGGTGGCACCGCCAGCACCAGGAAACCCAAAAGTAATTCAAATTTGGAGCCCAAATTTGAATCCTCTTGGGGCCTATAAATACCCCTCAATTCTCAGCAGAGATTACACCTTTTTGAGAAGTTAGAAAGTGAGAAAAAGCTCTAGCAAAGTCTTGTTTTCAATAGCTTAAGTGTTCACCTCCCTCTTTCTCTTTGAAAAAAATCTGTAAGAGTATGAACCACTTGTAAGAAGGTTGTAAGAGGGGTATTTGGTCCTTCTCCTTCAAAGTGATTTGCTAGTGGAAGTTGGGACCCTCATCGAAGAAGGCTTCGAAAGTGGTTGTAGGTTATTTGACCGAACCACTATACATCGTGGTGTTCCTTGAATGTGTGAGTGTTTAATTTTCTGAACCATTTCTCTACTTAGCTGCAAATTGTTTAGTTTTCATCTCCCTACTCTTGACTACCTTTACTCGAGCTATTTTAGCTAAGTCATCCTTCGTCGAATCGAAATCTCTACATATTTATGAAATCGATTTCAAACTTACGAGTTTTAATCCGCTGCACTAATTCACCCCCCCCCCCCCCCCTTAGTGCCACTTCGATCCTAACAAATTTTCCTTGTGAATTCTTAGAATTATAACTTACTTCTTCTTTTTGAATCAAGATCGTTTCCTATCATACTTTCTATTTGCAAAAGAAGAAATTTGTCAAAAATGATATATGGTCTTATGACATCCATGACTTGATTTTTCATCTTTGTTATTTATCTTTGTCATGATTTGTAGATTGAAGTACAGAGAAAAGTATTACAATTTTGTATTCTTCCTTTCTATTTGACAATGACAAAGGAGAGTAAAATTTACTAGCTTGCATGTTCTGAAATAATGTAAAACTTGCTAAATTTGTTAGCTTACAAATTGCAAGAAGAGAAACTTGCTAGGAAGCAAAATTGCTAGCTTGCACTTCTCAAAAGAGAAGAAAGAACTTTCTATCTTGAACATCACCAGGGATGAGAAAGTTTTAGGCTCCAAGTTTGAATCAATTGGAAGCCTATAAATACCCCTCTCATCCTTGGTTAAAGCACACAAGCACAGAGAGTCTAAAAGCAAAGAAATGCTATTGCAATCTCTTTAGAAATTCTCTCCTCCAAGACTAAGTGTTAGAATTCTATTTAATAGAGAATAGTGAGTGCTTGTAAGGGTTATCTCCTAAACCCGTGAAAAGGAGAAGAGGGGTGTAAAAAGTGATTGGCCTTCGCCTATTGAAGGAAGGCCTTTAGTGGAAGCCGGTGACCTCGTCGAAGGAGGAAGTCGAAAGTGGATATAGGTCATGTTGACCGAACCACTCTAAAACTTGGTTTGCATTTACTTTGAGCAATTTTCTTTTATAGCAAACTGCCTCTCCTCCTTACTGTGCTTTAACTACGTCTATATATGCTTTCAAAGTTATTATCTTTACGAAATGACTTTTCATCGGAAATGGTTTTTATCGTACGAAAGTTATAAACTGACGTTATTTTACCACTACACTAATTCACCCCCCCCCCCTCCCGCTCTCTTAGTGTTGATCCCATTCTTGATCCTAACAATTAGTATCAGAGCCTTATTATTTTTCAATTGGTTTAACACCCAAGAGAAATGGCTCTTTTTGGCTTTCAAGAGGGTCACTCTCTCATTCATCCTTCCTTTTTCAATAAGACGGACTACACTTATTGAAAAACTGGAATGAGAGTTTTCTTGCTTTCATTGAATCTCGATTTATAGCATATAGTTGAATCCGGTTTTCAAATGTCTTCTCTTCCAATGAACCATTGGAATGATTTGGAGAAGAAGACGTTTTCTCTAAATGCAAAGGCTATGAATGCCTTGTTTTGCGCCTTAGATAGAAATGAGTTTAATCGTGTTTCTACTTGCAAAATGGCTTTCAACATTTGGCACACTCTTGAAATCACACATGAAGGAACTAGCAAAGTTAAAGATTCAAAAATTAATTTTTTAATGCATGATTTCGAGCTTTTTTGAATGAAGCCGAGCAAAACCATTGTTGACATGTACACCCGTTTTACGGATGTCGTCAATGGTTTAAATGCTCTTGGCAAATGTTTTTCAGATTTTGAACTTGTAAACAAAATTTTGCATTATCTTAATAAGAGTTAGGATTCAAAAATAACAAATATTCAAGAATTGAAAAACTTGAACCAATTTCCAATCGAAGAACTAATAGGGTCCTTGATCACATATGAAATGACGTGCAATGCACGTAAAGAACTTGAGAACCACCTTCCAAAGAACAAGAAGGATTTGGGACATAGAACAATTTAAGACCACTCGAGCATAAGCTTAAGTGATGGTGAACTTGAACTACTCATGAAATTCAAAAAGTTAATGAAACAAAAATTAAAGAACAAAAATTAAAGAACAAAAATAAAAAGAACGCAACTACTTGCTTTGAACGCAAGAAGAAAAAAAAACTTTGGGATGAATCGAGCTCCTCCGAAGACAAAGAAAAAAATCAAGAAAGGCGAGGTGGCAAACTATGCCTTAACGGCTTTCAACGATGAGGTAATCGAAACTCTCTTAATTTATTTCAAAATTACATGATGCTTTTTATGATGCATTTCTTTTTTTATTTAGTTTAAAAAAAATATTTTTCTTGAAAATTACATGTTTAATAAATAAAAATGTAAAAAATTAGGAATCATGCTTATCTAGTAATTTTAAAAATAATCATGAAAATTACATGTGTTATGATAAAGGAATAAAATATTAGACTTAAATCATGCTAGATGTTTTAATGATAATATGTATCTTAATGATTTCCGTATTACTTTTGACTGAAAACACTTAATGAAATCATGTTTGATTTGAAGTAATGATTTGATAATAATGCTTAATGAGTTTATATTTTGAAATTGTGCATGATGATTCTTGAGATTTATGGATTATTGACTTTTATGTTAATGAAAATGACTTTTTCAGTTTTAAATGTTGATTCATATTTTATTTGGTATAAATGAAAAGGGAATGTTTCTATGAAATAAATCACATGAATTTAAACAACTAAAAAGAGAAAAGCATTGTTCTTGAAAATTCTTCTTCTCTATCTTATTGATTTTTATGAATCTCTTGAAAATTATTTTGATTCGACCATTTGAATTTGAGTGAGTTTTATTCAAATCATGATCTTGATCTCTTGAAATTATTTGAGATTTTTTTTGAATCAAGATCTCTTGTTTGTACTCCTATGTTCCCTTTTACCATTTACTAAAGAGGAGATCTATAAAACTAACCATAATCTTGATAATTATATTTTGAAACTTTATGTAAATCAAGATTGTTCACCATGACTTCTTGCATTGTATTAAAGTAATTATTTATGAATCATGTCTTTTGGTATTTACGTAGTCTTATCTTTCATGACATGATTTCCTTATATTTATGGCTTGTATGCCTTAAAATGGGGAGAAGTTTTGATCATGCATGGTAGGATGTAATTTGACAAAATTAATACCATCATGATTTGAAATGCTATGATTTGTTACCAAAATGACATATTATGAATGCTTTAAATGATGAATGTTTGGTATCATGATCAAAATATTGATAAATACTTAAAAATTTTAATATTTTAGTATCCATATGCTCATAATGATGATTGATTTATTTTTCGGTATCATGCATGAAAACTAAAATGTATGGTTTTGAAATTGTGCATGTTTTAATTTGAATATATAATGATGCACAAATAAGATTGATACTTATCTTTGTCATAATCTGAAAATTGATATAAAGGGTCTTCGCTTCTTTTTTATAATGATAAAGGGGGAGATAAAAGATGCTAGCTCGTACAATTCAAGAAGAAAGCAAAAATTATAGTTCTCAAAAGAGAAGAAAGAACTTGTTCTTGAACATCTCAAATTATTAGCTTCCATGTTGTAAAATAATGTAATATTTTGTTAGCTTACATTTTTGCAAAGGAAGCAAAAATAATCGCACTTCTCAAAAGAGAAGAAATTGCTATCTAGAACATCACCAAGAATTGCTAGCTTGAAATCTTAAGAAGATGAAAAAATATGCCAACTTGTACATCTTTAAATTTGCTAGCTTGTATGTTGTACTACCTTGCATATCTACAACTTGATGTTCTAAGCATGATGTTAACTTGCTAAATTTTCTAATTACAAATTGCATGATAATAAAACTTGATATTATGTTTTTTCATACAAAGATTTGAACTTGTATGTTTAAACACTTAATAGTGGTACTTCTCCTTTTTGTTGATGACAAAGGGGGATAAGTATGTTGATGTTATGCATGATTTTAATCATGAAATGTTTGCTTGGATTTTTGAATCCAAGAGTTATACGCCATATTGATAGGGGGAGTTTATTTAAACTCCGGGAGTTAAGGTTAACTTCGTCGTCGATTGGTTGTCATTATAAAAAAGGGGGAGATTATTGAATCTCGAATTTTGATGATGAAACCAATCGATAAATGTTTATGTTTTAATCTACAATTTGAGCGAAGTAGGATGCTTCGATCAAGATGAGACAATTAAAGCAGAAAAAATTATATTATGCCGGGGGACAACATGTCAGAAGATTAGACGTCAGGTCGGAGGAACGGTCGACGTATCGACAGAAGGCTTTGGGCTGTGGATTCGGGCATTAGGCCAAGAAGAGTAGATATTGCACCAAGGATATCGGAGTTGCGGAGTCAACTGGCTGATTGGGTAATAGGCTGCAAAAGAGGACAATGCGCCAAAGAATCGGACGAAGCATCGAGGGACCAATGACATGCCGGACAACTTGATTAATGCTTAGTATTAATTGTTTAGATTGAAGTATGTTTTATATGTGTAAGATTAACTACAACAGCAAGGCATGAAGCAAAATGAAGTCCCCGAGTCAAGGACGCGACTTCGTTGGGAGTTCGAGAGTTTGTCGGAAGTTTTGATAGAACCAACCGAGAAGTCTCGGAGCTTGCTAGAGAAGCTCGTTGGAACTCACCAAGAAGATAGTCGTGAAGTCTTGGAGCTTGCCGGGAGTCTGCCGGAACATTGCCGAGAGATCATCGGAAGTTCACCGGAAGATCACTAGAAGCTCACCAGAAGAATAGACATAGGGACTTGATTAGCTTAGCAAATGTCTTAGGATTTCGTAGTTAGCACGTAATTGGGTTTGGATTTGGGCCAACCCAATTCAGGGCCAGCTAGGCCCATGTAAGAACTATGTCGGACCCAATAAGAGGCCCAAACAGTGCCCCAAGAAGTCTCACAGTCATGACACAGTCTTCGAGACTATGTTAGGCAATGGTACCGCTAGTTTGGGTAGTTGTACCACCCCTGGTAGGGTGCCAGGTGGTGGTTGGTACCGCCAGACTTGGGCGGTGGTACCACCCAGGACAATGTCAGTGTCGACTGACACTAGGCGGTGGTACCGCCCGTGCCCGGGGAACCTGGGATGGGAAAGTTTTAGGCTCCAAGTTTTAATCAACTTGAAGCCTATAAATCCCCCTCTCATCCCTGGTTAAAGCACACAAGCACATAGAGTCTAAAAGCAAAGAAATGCTGCTGCAATCTCTTTAGAAATCCCCTCCTCCAAATCTAAGTGTTAGGATTCATTTTAAGAGAGGAGAGTGAGTGCTTGTAAGGGTTATCTCCTAAACCCATGAAAAGAAGAAGAGGGGTGTAAAAGGTGATTGGCCGTCACCTATTGAAGGAAGGCCTCTAGTGGACGCCGGTGACCTCGTCGAAGGAGGAAGTCGAAAGTGGATGTAGGTCACGGTGACCGAACCACTCTAAAACTTGGTTTGCATTTACTTTGAGCAACTTTCTTTTATAACAAACTGCCTCTCCTTCTTACTGTGCTTTAACTACGTCTACATACTCTTTCAAAGTTATTATCTTTACGAAACAACTTTTTGTCGGAAATGATTTTTATCGTACGAAAGTTTTAAACCGACGTTATTTTACCACTGCACTAATTCACCCCCCCGCCTCTTAGTGCTGACCTTGCTCTTGATTCTAACAATATCCGTCGGAGCCCCTATCTTATTAGATATCCAATAAGTCCTTGAATTATTGGATCCTATAGATGAGATTCAATAAGAGCCCATGTGAGATTATAGGGTAGAGATCAACTAAAATAAGAGGCATGGGTAGTTGGATCGAGATCCAATACCCAATAGTACAGGATCCATTACGGTTAAGTTAATAAGACACCTCTATAAATAAGAGAGATTCAATGGTTCATAGACTAGAGCTTTTTGGTTGCCTCTCCTATTCTCCTCACTATCTCCACCTCAGATAGAAGGCCTAGAGTTTTGAGGAGCATCGTCGCATTCCTACTGTGTGGGTCACCGTTAGAGAGGAGGACACTTGACCTCCTTCACCCTCCTCTCCTAGAGATCTGTAGGGATTCATGGATATACGATCTCCCTAGGTAACACAATATTTCATATAAGTAGGTTTTAAGTTTCATGGGTTTTTACATACCAATCTTCGCATGACGACGAACACATATTTGGGAAATTGGGGATTTTTTTTAATGTTCTTCCACTACGCATATGATGTCGCCCTCTAGATTTTCCTATACTATCAACACTCAATAGTCCTCGTAAGATTGGCTACCACTCCCAATGACTGGCTGTGCTAGATCTAGAACCTCTAGACCTATAAGTCCGATATCAAAGAATAGAGTATTTATATAGGACATCCTTGGTGTCTCAAGTCTAAGGACTAGATACACCACTAGGACTACGGAATCACTATCTGACAATAAGGCATTATCAACCATCCAGCATTCCATAAGCGGATCAATCAGTGATCTCATTCTCCCATGAGCACATGTACTATATCCCTAGTGTCCCCACACAAGCAGTTATGAGACCAACTGCATCCATCATATGGATGGGTATATAGCACACCAGTTTGTCCGGTTATCTCAACATCCCTCTCGAGTAACCTATGACTAGGATTATTTAGGATATATGTTTAAAGGCGAATTGGTCTCATTATCGTGATCCAATCATGATCCGATTCCCACTGCACATATCCATGGACACCATAATATATTTAAGCAATATGCAATATAAAGTGATAAAATTCTAAATAATAATAATAAGAAAAAAGACTGCGTGTCAAGTCACACATGCCATCACTTACATGATTGGTTTGTAGGGCACCTATGACTAGCAATCTCCCACTTGACCTAAAGTCAATCATCTATATGTCTGATCTCCATCAGACCTCTATGATGCTCAAAGGCAATTTGAGACAATAACTTTGTTAGTGGATCTGTAATGTTATCTTCAAATGAAACTCTTTCCACTACTACATCTCCTCGGGTCACGATATTTCTAATAAGTTGGAACCTCCATATAATACTTCTGATGAGACTTGGGTTCCTTCGTTTGAGCAATCGTCCCATTGTTATCACAATATAAGGGAATTAGCTCCTTGCTGCCTAGCACGACTTCTAGATCTATGATAAACTTTTTCATCCAGACTCCCTCCTTTACTGCCTCTACTGTAGTAATGTACTCCGCCTTTATGGTCAAGTCAGTAGTAGTATTTTGCTTGGAACTCTTCCAGTATACTGCTCCTCCATTCAAGGTTAACACATACCTCGAATTCAACTTGCTATCATCGATATTGGACTAGAAACTCGAGTCCGTGTAGCCTTCAACCCTAAGGCTACTCTCTCCATATACCAGTAAAAGATCCTTAATCCTTCTCAAGTACTTAAGGATACACTTTACTTCTTTTTAGTGCCTCCAAGCCTGGATCTGCATGATACCTACTCGTGACACTTAGAGCATGCACTATATTAGGCCTAGTACATAATATGAGATACATGACAAACCCTATCGCTGAGGCATAGGTTATCCTATCTATATTTGCCCTTTCTTCAAGAGTCTTTAGGGGCATATCCCTAGAAAATGATATCCAATATCTCATTGGTATGAGACCTCTCATGGAATTTTTCATGCTAAAAATTTTGGCAATGGTGTCTATGTACCTGGACTAGGATAAGCCAAGCATCCTCTTGGATCTATCTCTATAGATCTGAATCGCCAAGATATAGGATGCTTCCCCTAAGTCCTTCATAGAGAAGTGTCTAGATAATCAAGCTTTTACTATGGATAGCATTCCTACATCATTCCTAATGATTAGGATGTCATCTATATATAACACCAAGAAGGTGATAGCGCTCCCACTTACCTTCCGGTACACACAAGGCTCATATTCATTCTTAATGAACTCATAAGATCTGATTGCCTCATCAAATCTTATGTTCCAACTTTGGAAAGCTTGCTTTAGTCCATAAATGGACCTAAGCAAACTACACACTTTATTTGGGTGGTCCTTGGACACGAATCCCTAAAGCTGTATCATATATACCTCATCCTCGAAGTTGTCATTGAGGAATACAATTTTCATATCTATTTGTCAAATCTCATAATCATAGTATACTGTAATAGCCAATAGAATTCGGATGGATTTTAGCATGGCTTTGGGTGAGAAGGTTTCATCATAGTCAACACCTTGCCTTTGACGATACCCTTTAGCCACTAGCCTTGCTTTATAGGTCTCTACCTTTCCATCTATTCCGATCTTCTTCTTGAAGATCTACTAGCAACCGATGGGTACAATACCCTCAACTACATCAACTAGGTTCCAAACCTTGTTAGAGTACATGGAATCCATCTCAGAATTCATGGCTTCTTGTCACTTCCCGGAGTCTATACTCATAATAGCCTCCTCGTAGGTCTGAGGATCAATATCCTCAACATCCTCACCTCTAATATGTCCCACATATCTCTCAGGAGGATGGGATACTTTGTTGGACCTACATAAAGTCGGAACTTGTGTGTTAACTACCTGAACAGACCATGTTGTGGAGTGGTGCTTGAGCTAGGTTCCCAACCTCGCTCAACTCTATCATGCTCCCACTATCGCCGCCAAGAATGTGTTCCTTCTTAAGGAACACCACTCTCTTAGCTATAAAGAACTTTTGGTCCTCGGGATGATAAAAATAATACTCATAAGTTTCCTTGGGGTATCCCACGAACTTGCACCTGCAAGGGCGACGCCGCCCGTGGGCAACCGCCCCCCGCCCCCTGTAGTGGTCGCCACCGGGAGGGTGGCGGTGATAGCAACACAACAAGGGTGAGGGTTAGGGTTTTCTAGGCAAAAGATAGTTTTGCCCTTCAGAATTTCAGAAATTTCAAGTTCTGTCCTTTATCCAAATTATGAAAATACTACTCAGAATTTAAAAAATTTCGTACATGTCCCTGATTTCACAACCGTGTGGGTTTGACAGTATCATGCCCGATATACGATTTCTGAGATATTAAATGGATAAGAGACTATAGGTACATAGTAATTGAGGATAAATAGGTCCAATGTATTGGATTCTTATGTATTGTCTGGGGACTGTAGCATAGTGGCCTAGTACATCCGTAGTCGTTGAGTTGAGTGAATTATTATGGACATAATAATTCACCGAGCTAGAAGGATTTTTGACTGGTATGACTCACGACCAGCTCAATCTTGGGCCTAGAGGGTCACACACATTTGGTAAGCGTTATGATTAGTAGAGGTTCGGATATGAGATATCTACTGGAGCCCCTATCTTATTGGATATTCAATAAGCTCCTGAATTATTAGATCTGATAGATGAGATCCAATAAGAGCCCATAAGAGATTATTGGATAGAGATATACTAATCTAAGAGGCTTTGGTAGTTGGATGGAGATACAATACCTAATAAGTCAGGATCTATTAGGGTTAAGTTGACTAGGGATCTCTATAAATAGATGGGAACCAATGGTTCATAGGATAGAGCTATTTGTTGCCTCACCTATTCTCCTCCCTCTCTCGACCTCAGATAGTAGGCCTGGAGTTTTGAGGAGCATAATCGTAGCCTTGCTATGTTGATCACCATTAGAGAGGAGGGCGCTTGAACTCCTTCACCCTCTCCTAGAGATCTACAAGGATTCAGGGATATATAATCTTCCTAGGTAACACAATTTATCTTATACGTAGTTTTAAGTTTCGTGATTTTTACGCACTAATATTCGTAAGACGATGAACACATACTTGGAAATTTTGGGATTTTGATTTTTATATTTTTTTTGTCGAGCATGTAATGTCGCCCCCAGATTTCGAAAAAGTGTTGTTGCCCTTGTTGGTCACACAAAAGTGGCCAAAGGTAGCTTGTATCCATGGCCATCTATGTGTAGGCCGCTGGTTGCTCATTGCCGATGATTGGCAACAGATGGCCTGCCAGCAACAGGCCGCTAGTAGTGCTACCCATAGGGGCGGGCATTGCACCGGCAAGGGGCAACGCCTGCGGGTGCTGCGCCCATGGGGGAAACTACCCCTAGGGACGCTAGCCCGACAGGTTAGCGGCACTTGCAAGCACGGTGCAAGCAGCCTACGCATGGGCGCTAGGCCCGCGGGTGAGCTGCTTGTAGGAGTAGGGCTCACCATTGGCAACCGCCTACCCACGGGCGTAAGCGACACCTTTCGTCTCTGGGCCCGCACACAAGCCCTAGTAGAGGCGCCCGCAAGGCACCCACCTATAGCAGCGCCTCTACCCCCCGTTGTATAGGCCGCCGTTGGCAGGGTGGCGGCGATCGCAATAAGCAGGGGAGAAAGGGGCTTAGGGCATTTATGGGCAAAACATAGTTTTGCCCCTAGGAATTTTAAAAATTCTAAATTATGTCCTTTATCCAAATTATGAAAATACCCCTTAGAATTCAAAAAATTTTCTACATATCCCTGATTTCAAAAAATATTAATAAATTAAAAATTTTAATTTATTATTATTTTTGTTATTATCTGGTAGTTCTGCATGAGGATAATGTGTAAATGTGATGTATGACATGTGAACGAATAATCATGGACCGTGTGATGTGTGTAGTTGTGATTATTATTATTGGGGTATGCAAGCCTTCATTTTTTTTCTCGTTTATTATCGTGCCTACGTATCTATGATTAAGTTTTATTCACACGTGGAGGCCTAGCGGGAGCGTGGAAGAGATAGAGGGACCCACGAGGTCGAGATGGACGATCATGATGCATGGTAATGTGTCGAGATGCCGACGGAACCGACAATGACGAGATGGATGATCACAAGACATGGAGATGCTCCACCACACACATAGATCTTGATGTGAGTAATTAGGCCCATCGGCTTGGGCCTGATCACCTTAGGATATGGTCCATGATCATCTGGTGTGATTGCTCATTTGATGTGCGATTATTTATACACCTACTATATATATGTATACATATATATATATGTATACATATATATGTATACATATATATGTATATTTATATATATAAATATATATGTATACATATATATATGTATATATATGTATATATACATATATATGTATAAATATATATGTATATATATATATATATATATATATATATATATATTTGCATGCGATGTAGATATATATTAAATATGTATGTGTGTGATACGTCATATTAGGAGACCAAATAAAAAAATCTCCTCTCTTTATAATATTAAGTCGGTAAACATGAGGCAATTAGATTGACCTACGTGACCTTCCATCTTTATAAGTAGGGACTGATTCCTGACGTAGGTTGAGTTGGTTGAGTCACTTGAGACTCACATATTTTGTGATTCGCTATCTTGCCTAGGATATAGAGATGTCACGGGTGGCCTGAGGACATGGTATGCTAGGTTGAGTCACTCGAGGGCATATTATCGAATCAGACTCATTTTGTAACGATGGTGATGACTTCACTGAATACCATGGTTAGTCGAGTCACTTGAGGCCATGGTGGTTTGGAGGCCGAACAGGATGGGAATCACAAGGAGTTGTGATTTACAAGAGTTGCCTACATTTACGGGCTTAGCGTAATTAGTCGAGTCACTAAGGGTTATGTTAAGACGTCGATTGGATTTCGATCCCCACTAGAGATCTACGGGGGGTCTCCGATTCACAAACTGGAGGGAGTTGTGTGATTCGCAAGAAAATTGTTAGGAAAAGAGTCGGCACTAAGAGGGGTGGAGGGTGAATTAGTAGAGCGGTAAAAATTACGTTGGTTCAAAACTTCGATGCGATTAAATCCGTTTCCGATGAAAAACCATTTCGTAAAGGTATTAACTTTGAAAGCGTATGGAAGAGCATAGTGGATGTAAAGCAAGTAAAGTGGTTTCCAGTAAAGTAAATTGTATAAGAGAAACGCAAACCATATTTTTAGAGTGGTTCGATCGTCGTGACCTACATCCACTTTGTCGATTCCTCTTCCGTCGAGGCCAACGGCATCTTCTATCGGTCTTCTTTCAATGGGTGAAGACAAACTACTATTTCACACCCCTCTTCTCCTTTTCACTATTGAATCTCGGATTTTGATGATGAAGTCAATTGTCATTTGTTATCTAATCCATATGTTGAGATAAGTGTGCAGGATTAACTACGATGAAAGTAAGACATGCAGTAGGAGTTGCGCCGGAGTCAAGACTATGATCACGTTGGGAGTTCGAGAGTTCGACGGAAGTCCGGACGGTCATCGGAGGTTCTACGGGAACAAATCCGAGAAGTACAGGAGCTTGCCAAAAGAAGCTCGTCAAAACTTGCCAAGTGGATCGTCACAAGTCCAGGAGTTTGCCGGAAGTCAGCAGGAGCATCACCGAGGGTTCATCGGATGATCGACGGAAGTTCGTCGGAAGCTCGCTGGAAGAAGCGATTGACGACCGAAGCAAATTGCAGTAAATGTCTTCAAAAATATCGTAGTTAGCATGATGATTAAGTTAGAAATGGGAGATGATCCCACTAACTTAATCTTGGGGCAATTGGACCCTTCACAGACCCAAATTGGGTCGAATGGATCAGCCCATTCGGACCTAGATTTCTTGGCCAGCGGTAGCACCGCTTGGGTCGGCGGTGGCATCGCCTAGGGCTCAGTCTCCGAGCTAGGCTGGGCGATGCAATCGCCCCTGACAGGCGATGGAACCGCCTGAGCTCGGTCTCCGAGCTCTACCAAGCAGTGCAATCGCCCTTGACAAGCGATGGAACTGCCTGAGCTTGGTCTCTGAGCTCTAGCAAGCGGTGCAACCGCCCCAGTCAAGCGGTGGCACCGCCTGGGCTCAGTCTCCGAGTGAGACTAGGCGGTGCAACCGCCCTTGTCAGGTGGTGGCACCGCCTAGAGGCTCAGTCTCCGAGCTACTAGGCGGTTGTACCACCCCAATCAAGAGGTAGTACCGCCAGGACCCCGAAAATGTGGGAAAAGACATTTTGGAGCTCGAAATTCAAACTAGTTTGGGGCCTATATATACCCCACCCTTTCATTCATGAAAGGGCACCGAAACCTTGATCTTACTCTGTGATTTTAGAGCTCAAAAGTGTTGTAAAGGCTAGAAGTTCTCCTCCCTCTTTTCTTCCAAGTTTTGATCTTTCAAGAGAGGAGAGAAAATTCTGTAAGGGTTGTCTCCTAAGCCCATCAAAATGAGTGAAACTGTAAAAGGGTGGTTGGCCTTCGCCTATTAAAGGAAGGTCTCTAGTGGACGTCGGTGACCTCATCGGAGGAGAAAGCCAAAAGTGGATATAGGTCAAGATTGACCGAACCACTCTAAATCTCAGTTTGCATTTACTTTGAGCATCTTATATTTATTGCAAAACTCCTCAGTAGCTTACTGCCTTCTGCTCATTTACGAATGTGTTTCATAATTAAGTATTTTCCAAATCGGCATTAAGACGGAAATCAGTTTTATCATATGAACATCATATTTCAGTTTGCGCTTACATTCTGATTTCCATCATAACTGCAAACTGCCTTTATATCTTTGCTTTAACTGCATCTCGCTTGATCACAAGTTAAAGTGATTTATGAATCGGCTTTCTTACCAAAATCGCTTTTATTGTATGAATGCAGTTTTAATCATCAAAAGTTTTCCGCTGCACTAATTCACCCCCCCCCCTAGTGCTCTTGATCCTAACAATTGATATTAGAGCAGGGTTAACTCTCAAACGGATTAAAACCCAAGAGAGATGGCATACGCTGAAAACCAAGAGGGCCACTCTATTATACGTCCACCCATGTTCAATGGGACGGACTACACCTATTGAAAGACCCGAATGAGGATCTTCCTTATTTCAATGAATTTTAAACTTTGGAATCTTGTCGAAAATGGATTTTCGAAGTCTTCTCTTCCAATGATCGATTGGAATGAATTGGAGAAGAAGACTTTCTCTCTTAATGCAAAGGCTATGAATGCCTTATTTTGTGTGCTTGATAAAAATGAGTTTAATCGTGTTTCGATTTGTGAAACCGCATTTGATATTTGACATACACTCGAAGTGACTCACGAAGGCACAAGTAGAGTGAACGAATCAAAAATCAATCTTTTGATACATTCTTTTGAACTTTTCTGAATGAAACCGAGCGAGACTATTGGCGACATGTACACCCGTTTCACGGATGTCGTCAATGGTCTAAAAGGACTCGGCAAAAGTTTTTCAGATTTTGAGCTCGTAAAAAAGATTCTAAGATCCCTTCCTATGAGTTGGGACCCTAAAGTCATTGCTATTCAAGAGGCTAAAGATTTAAACAACTTCCCTCTTGAAGAACTAATCGGGTCATTAATGACCTATGAAATGACTTGCAAGGCTCATTAAGAGCAAGAAGACATCCTTCCAAAGAACAGGAAGGATATGACACTTAGAACTTTAGATGACCACTTGAGAGAAAACTCAAGTGATGTGGACTATGACGATGACTTTGCACTTCTAACAAGGAAATTCAAAAATTCCATTAAGGGAAACAAGTTTAAAAGTGACACAAAAAATAAACTTGAACCCAAAAAGGACCAAGTTATTTGCTACGAGTGCAAGAAGCCGGGACACTACAAAAGTGATTGTCCCCAAGCCAAGAAGAGAATATCAAAGAAGAAGGCACTCAAAGTGACGTGGGATAACTCGAGTGCGTCCGAAGAAGAGGAGTCCAACACCAAGCAAATTGCTCATTACGCCTTAAAGGCCATCGGAGAAGTGGTAACTAATTTAATTGATGCAGATTTATCATTTAATGAATTATTAAATGCCTTCCATGACTTATTTGATGAATGCAAAACAATTAGTAGAAAATATAAATTGCTGAAAAATAAGCATGATTGTCTTGTTAGCAATTTTGATAAGTTAAAAACTGAATATCATGATAGTTTAGCTCAATGTGAAAAATGTCATGATCTAGAAACTCTCCAAAAGGAAAACTTGCTACTTAAGGACACCTTAAAGAAATTCGAGGTTGGTAGCAAGTCTTTGAACATGATCCTTGCAAACAAGGGTCACGCTCCCAAAAGAAGTGGAATCGGATTTGTGAGAAGTCCTCACCAAAATCCAACCACCTTCATAAAAGGCCCCATCTTACATGTTCGACACCAAAGCAAATGCAACTTTTGTTGCAAATATGGACACAAAACGCATTAGTGTCCATTCAAGAAAATTAGTCCGAACAAATTAATTTGGGTTCCTAAAGGAACCATGATAAACTCTATGCAACATGATAAATAATGTAGATTAGTTTTTTAGGCACCCAAAAGCAAATGGGTACCTAAAAATTATCCTTTCTTGTAGAGACATACACCATCACAAGCTAGGAGCAAGAGATGGTACCTTGATAGTGGATGCTCAAGGCATATGACCGGAGATCCATTTCAATTCTCTAAGCTCACGAGCATAGACGAAGACTATGTCACCTTTGGAGACAACAAGGGTAAAATCATTGGCAATGGAACCATAGGTAACAAATCCAACTTATTTATTGAAGATGTTTTGTTAGTTGATGGTTTAAAACATAACCTCTTGAGTATTAGTCAATTATGTGATAAAGGATATTTCGTCAAATTCGAATCTAATGCTTGCATCATTGAAAAACCACACAAAAACACATCTATGATTGCATTAAAACAGAATAACGTATACACCATTGACATCAATGATCTTTGCAATAAAATGTGTTTCTCGGTTTTGAATGAGGATGCTTGGCTTTGGCATAGGAGATTAGATCATGCTAGCATAAAACTAATCACTCAAATATTATCCAAAGAACTTGTACGAGAAATTCCTTATATCAAGTTCATCAAAGATAATGTGTGTGATGCTTGTCAATTAAGAAAATAAATTAAGGATAGTTTCAAATCTAAGAATCAAATAAGCACCTCTAGGCCCTTACAATTGATCCATATGGACTTGTTCGGACTAATCTCTACATCAAGCCTAGGAGGTAGCAAATATGCCTTCGTTATTGTAGATGACTATAGTAGATACACATGGACTTATTTCTTGAAACATAAAAATGAATGCATTAGATATTTCACTAAGTTTTGTAAACTTGTTCAAAATTAAAAGGGTTTTATGATTTCATCAATTCGAAGTGATCACGGTAGTGAATTTCAAAATCGTGATTTCCAAGAATTTTGTGAATCTAATGGATACAACCATAACTTCTCTACTCCAACAAATCCTCAACAAAATTGAGTAGTAGAAAGAAAGAATAGAAATTTACAAGAAATGGCAAGAACCATGTTGAATGAACATAGCCTACCCAAATATTTTTGGGCCGAAGCCGTAAACACTACATGCTATATTTTGAATAGAGTTCTAATAAGACCCTTACTCACCAAAACTCCCTATGAATTGTGGAATAATAAAAAACCTAATGTTTCCTATTTTAAAGTTTTTGGGTGTAAGTATTTTATCTTGAATGAAAAAGATGCCTTAGGAAAATTCGATGCTAAATCCGATGAAGGAATTTTTCTTAGTTATTCTTCGATTTCTAAAGCTTTTCGTAAATTCAATAAAAGAACTTTAATTATAGAAGAATCCATTCATGTTGTTTTCAATGAGATTTTCGAAATCAAGAAAAATGATTTTGATGATGATGTTAATTTCGATTCTTTGAATTTAAATGAAACTCCTTCTCCAACTAGCCACTTGGATGCATCCACTTCCGAAACACCCTTACCCAAGGATTGGAAGTATGTAGATGCTCATCCTAAGGAGCTAATCCTAGGAGACACATCTAAGGGGGTTCAAACACGTTCTTCTCTTAAAAATTTTTGTGTCAACGCCGCTTTTCTCTCCTAAATTGAACCTAAATGTATTGACGAAGCCATGAAAGATGATTTATGGATTATCACAATGCAAGATGAGTTAAATCAATTTGAGAGAAATGAGATGTGGAAGCTTGTTCCTAGGCCAAATGACCATTTAGTTATTGGTACTAAATGGGTCTTTAGAAACAAACAAGATGAATCTGGTATCGTGGTTAGAAACAAGGCTAGATTAGTGGCCAAAGGTTTCAACCAAGAAGAAGGTATCGATTACAAAGAAACCTTCACTCCTGTGGCTAGATTAGAAGCCATAAGGATGCTCCTTGCCTATGCTAGTAATAATAATTTTAAATTATTTCAAATGGATGTTAAAAGCGCTTTTTTTAGTGGCTTTATTTCTGAAGAAGTTTATGTTGAACAACCTCCCGGATTTGAAAATAATAGCCTCCCTAATCATGTATTTAAATTAACTAAAGCTCTCTATGGTTTAAAACAAGCCCCAAGGGCTTGGTATGATAATTTTCTCATTGTTCAGATTTATGTTGATGATATTATCTTCGGTTCTAGCTGATATTTTTACAAAACCACTAAGTGAAGAACAATTTGGTTTCATTAGAAAAGAATTAGGAATGTTAATATGTCTGAATGCATGAACTTGTTAAGATTATTTTTCGGACTTTTTTGATTTAATGTAACATAGTACAAATATGACACTCATAGCATCAATTCATATATTTCTCATTCAAATATGACACTCATAGTATCAATTCATATATTTCTCCCCCTTTGTCATCAACAAAAATGAGAACGATATAAGCAAATTTTAAGCATAAGTGCGGTAATTATTCATGCCATAATTAGGTTCATGTCATTTTCCAACAGTGAGTGATAGGACACCAATTATGCAAACATCTCAAGGAAAACATGACATGGAGATAGCTTTGAATACTTCTTCCTTTTTATTTGTTATTATCTTTTTGCATGAGGAGGAATGCTATTTGTGATACCAACTATTTATGAGTTTACTTTGAATGAAGTTAAAATCGATGAGAAATTAAATCATACTTCATTTTTACAAGGATCAAGATATGTATGTGAAACAAATCCTTGCAAGTAAAAACACTATCATCCATATTTCAAGAAGGAATTTACAAGCAGGAATCATTTCATCAAATCCATTTCTCAAAAAAATATTTTTCACATGATAAGTGTATGAGAGATGTATTTGCTAGTTGATTTCATATGTCAAAAATCAATGATGAGAATCAAACTCGATATGACATATGCTTATTAAGTTTGGAAGAGAATAGTGTATCGAGAAAATCCGATTGTTAGGATACCACTAATTAAGAGAATCCGAAAATAAAATTAACACTTTCATGTATTCGGACAAGACTATACTATAGATTTTCAAATACAATCATGAAGATAAAACATGCTCATTGTTATGAAAATTTTTGATTGTCTCATCCTGATCAAAGCATCTTGCATCACTCAAAATGTATATTAAAACATAAATATATATTGATTGGTTTTATCATCAAAATCCGAGATTCAACAGTCCTACTTTATGGATCACCGCTAGAGAGGACGCTTGATCTCCTTCACCCTCTCATATAGATCTATAGAGATTAAGGGATATATAATCTTCCTAGGTAGCACAATCTTTCATATATACAGTTTTAAGTTTTGAAGGTTTTGCTCACCAATCATCGCACAATGACAAACACATCGTTAGGAAATTGGGGATTTTCTTTTTATGTTCTTTCCCTGTGCATGTTATGTCGCCCTCAGATTTCCCTATAATGGTAATAGAGCTAGGTTGTTCGTGCAAAAGATTGGTTTTGAACTACATATGTTATGTTTTGGAGAAGCTTTTAATGTCAAAATCATTAACGCAAAAGCGAGAAAGGGCAGTAACTATTGCTCCCCTTGTGGATGGCAGCCTTAGTTGTCATTTACGTGTAAGGTCTTTGTGACCATTAGGCTACTATCGGCAGCCTACCTACAATAGGCCACTAGCAGTGGTGCCCATAGAGGCAGCAGCTCGGTGTGGCAGCGGCGCTTGTGGGTGCCCCACCGACAGCCGCTGTGCCCATGGGTGAGTCACTTGTAGGCAAGGGCGGAACCCCCCGCCGCCCCTACAATGGCTGCCACCGATTGGGTGGCGGAGATGGTAACATAGTAGGGGAGAAGAGAAGAGGATTAGGGTTTTTAGGAAAAAGATTATTTTTTCACTCAGAATTTTAGAAATTTTTAGTCTGTCATTTTTATCCAAATTATAAAAATACCCTTCAAAATTAAAAAAAAATCCTTATATATCCCTAGTTTCAAAAAATATTAATTAATTAAAAATTTAGTTGATTATTATTATTATTATTATCTAGTAGTCCTACATGATGACGATGTGTACATGTGATGTATGATATGTGGATGGATGATCATGGACCGTGTGATATGTGTACTTGTGATTATTATTATTGGGGCCTGTGAGCCTCCATTTTATTTCTCATTTATTATTGGACCTATGTGCCTATAATTAAGCTGTAATCACATGAGAAGGCACAATAGGAGCATGGAAGTAATAGCGGGACCCACGAGATGGACGATCGTGATGAATGGAGATGCGTCAAGATGTCGATAGAACCAACAAAGACAAGATGGACGATCATAGGGCATGGAGATGCATCGCTGCACACATAGATCTTGATGAGAGTGATTAGGCCCATTAGCTCAAGCCTGATCATATTAGGTTGTAGTCCATCATTATCTGGTGTGATTACTCATATGATGTGTGATTACTTGTACATCTACTAGATATGTATATATATTTGCATGCGATGTAGATATATATTAAATATGTATGTGTATGACATATCATATTACGAGACCAAATAAAAAAAACCCCTCTCTCAATAATATTAAGTTGGTAAACATGAGGCAATTAGATTGACCCATGTGGCCTTCCATTGTTATAGGTAGGGACCGATTCTTGATGTAAGTTGAGTTGGTCGGGTCCCTCGAGGCTCACCTATATCGGGATTTACTATTTTACATATAATATAGAGATGCCACCGATTATTTGAGGACACGGTATGCTTGGTCGAGTCCCTCGAGGGTATATCATCAAATCAGACTCATCTTATATCGATGGTGTTGACTTAATCAAATATTATAGTTGGTCGAGTCCCTCGAGACCATGGTGGTTTAGAGGCCAAACAAGATGGGAATCACATGAAGTTATGATTGTTGAATCTCGGATTTTGATGATGAAGTCAATTGTCATTTGTTGATCTAATCTATATGTTGAGAAGAGTGTGCAAGATTAACTACGATGGCAGTAAGACATGTAGTAGGTGTTGTGCCAGAGCCAAGATCAAGATCATGTTGGGAGTATGAGAGTTCGTTGGAAGTCCGGACGTTCAACGGAAGTTCTGCGGGAACCAGTCGAGAAGTTGTTAGGACTCTAGCTAGGAGAGTCCTAATTGAGAGGGACATTCATGTAAAACCTACCTAAGCTGACCACTATTAAAGAGGTGAAGTGGCCGGCTAGGGTTAGGAGGTTATTTCTTAGAGAAGAATAAGGAGTTGTAAAGGAATAGGAGTCTTGAGTAGGAGTCTTATTAGGAGTTGGTTAGAAGTAGGAGTCTTGAGTAAGAGTCCTATTAGGAGTTGGTTAGAAGTAGGAGTCTTAAGTAAGAGTCCTATTAGGAGTTATGGTTTATAAGCCCTATAAATAGTCATATATTCCACCTCTTTTCATAAGCAATAGATGAATCTTTTCTGCCGCCTTTGAGCAGCAACTTGGAGGGAGGAACCCCTATAGAGTTCTAAGGAGGCCGATCCCCTAAAGAGATCAACCCCAAGTTTAGAATTCTGCAAGGGTTCTAACACCTGGTATCAGAGCAGCATTCTTGGTATCTCGCTGCCCTTCCATAGCCATCCATCAACCCTCCACAGCCACCCAAAGCAATTCCCACAATTGCTTAAAAGATCGTCGCCAAATTCCGCCATCATCTCCACCACCACGGATCATCCCTTGATCTCCCCGTGAATTGCAACAGGTTCTGGTTTCCTACCTTATTGCTGCTGCAATCTAGTTATCTTTATTCAAAAATTCTAAAAAAATTATTCCTATATTGCTGCATAAACTTTTCATCACAAAGTTTTCATCTCTACGACGAAAGATACATTGCAGAATTCCAACCGCATAGCACCATCTGTTTGATCTTGCTACTGTACATTTTCTATCCAAATTTCGATGAAATTTTTATGACATCTTTGACACTTCCTAACAGTAGATTTCCCTTTGGTTTCATCGAAAAATTCTCAATATAATCTACTGATCTTTTATGTCCAATCTGCTACACTTGAAAATCTATGCTGCAGAAAATTTCAGCCGCATATTGTTGCTTTAACCCATCTATTTATAATTTTTTTTGAATGAAATTTCTTATACACTTCATAGATTATCTTGGCTTCTATCTAAGATTAATCTATTGAGAAATTCATCTCTAAAAATGATTTTGTGCTGCTGCAAATTTTCATCGTAAACCGCTGAAATTTTTCGACGATAATTCTGCTATCACAACTTGCACCAATTTTCTTGCTGTTATACTGCCAAAATTCTCTTAATTAAATTAAACATCTTTGCTGTTATATAAACTGTGATTTTGCTATCAATTCCCTCCTCAATTCTCTCATGTTTTTGGTAGAAATTATATCGAGAAACCATTGTTTCTTCGACGACAATTCTACTCTTACAAGACAGCACATACTTGCTGCAACTTCCACTGATTTTTATCAAACCTTTGCTGCCATCTACCATAGATCCAAAACTTTCATCCACAGCCCTAAAACTACACTAAATCACACCCTCAAACTGCACCCAAAACAGCCACAAAACAAGCCTAAATCGTAGCCTACATCCACCGATCCACCAACCCTTTCGACCATCACTTCTCTCAACCTATACATGCCTTTAACCTAACAACAAAAGAGAGATCTTAACATCATAGATTTGGAGGCATATACTATGGTATCTAAGGAGGCAATCAATGCTAAATTCGAAGCCTTGGAGGCGCGAATGGAGGATAAGATTCGGACGCTCTTTACCGAACTCATATTGGGCCGACCACTAAGCCCGAAAAAATCATATCAAGGAGAGAGCTTTGCCCAATCGCACCAGGCCTGAAGAGTTGAGTTCCAAGGGAGGGGAGGCTCTATGACTGACCCCAACTATCCATGCATGAGGGTAAATTTTCCTAGATGGGAAAAAGGAGACCATATTGGTTGGATCTCGCGCGCGGAGCGATATTTTCGGTACCACAAAACCGCGGACGCATCTATGGTGAAAATTGAAGCTATACATCTTGAAGGGGATGCCATACAGTGGTTCAACTGGTTTGAACACACTTATGGAGTCCTTTCATTGCGATAATTCAAAGAAGGATTGTTGATCCGCTTTAGACCAATGGATTACGAGAATATTGACGAACAACTAGCAAAGATCCGACAAACCTCCACCATTCAAGAGTACCAAACTAGGTTTGAAAGGTTATCTAATTAAACTCATGATTGGTCTTAAAAATAGCTATTGAAGACCTTCATTGAGGGCTTAAAGCTGGAGATTCGAGGAGAAGTTAAAGCATGACAATCGTACACGCTTATGGCAGCCATCTCATTCGCACGACATCAAGAGGAGCAATTGAACCATGAAGCTCGGAGGACTAGGGTCACTCCTCAACTAGCAATATTGAAGCCCTCAGCCCCCCCTACTATCGACCGAGTCCCTACACCAAAGAGGCTAATAAGAGAAGAGCTTCGGGAGCGATATACGAAGGGGTTATGTTGGCATTGCGATGAGCCGTGGAGCCGTGAGCATCGCTGTAGTAAAGGGAGACTTCTTATGATTGAACCAATAGAAAAAGAGATCATTGAATATCCAGAAGAGAGCCTTGAACATGAAGAAGAAGATGTAGAAAAAGAGCCACAACCGACCGAAGTTACGATACATGCACTAGCCAGCTACTGAAACCCGCAAACGATGAAAGTTGGAGGCCTTCTCAAACAACAACCGATCACTATTCTCATCGACATGGGCAGTACTAATAACTTTCTAAATAGTATGGTTGCTGTCCATATGGCTTTATCTATCGATAATTGCAGCAGGTTTGACGTTAAGGCCGCCGATGGTTGGATTTTAAAGTATGATCGTAGGCGCCCGCAAGTGAAACTGTTACTGATCATGAGGCCTTACCAAGAGATAATTGCTTATTTCTTCCTTCTCCCTCTTAATGATCATGAGGCCTTACCAAGAGATAATTGCTTATTTCTTCCTTCTCCCTCTTAATGATCATGAGGCCATGCTTAGAATTAAATGGTTAATGACATTAGGTGATATTTCTTAGAATTTTATGCAACTAATTATGAAATTTTACAGTAAGGAGAAACAGGTGATACTGAATGAGAAACGTGGGGGCAACGTAACAACGATTTGCACACAACAAATGGAGAATATTTTGCATAAAGCATACAGCGGCTTTTTGGTACAACTTGAGCAGCAAACTAAGGGAGAGCCAACAAAATTTGAAGATATAAGTCTACTTCCTTTGCTTGCTGAATTTTCAGATATATTTGACGAACTACACAACCTACCTCTTACCCGTCGGCATAATCATTGTATAACGATTCTTCCAAGCAAATGTCCAGCAAATGCTCAGCCATATCAGTATCCACATCTCCAGAAGGATGAAATAGAAAGGATTGTAAAAGAGATGCTCAAAATAGGAGTTATTTGGCCATGTTGCAGCCCCTTCTCTTCACCGGTGCTCCTCATACGAAAGAAGGATGAAATATGGTGATTATGTGTTGATTATCGAGCTCTCAATGACATAACCATCAAGGATAAATACCCTATTCTAGTAGTAGATGAGTTGCTAGATGAAAGGGAACACAAATCTTCATAAAGCTAGACCTTCGATTCGGGTATCATCAAATACGAGTATGCGAAGAATACATACCTAAAACTACCTTTTGAACACACAACAACCACTATGAATTTTTGCTTTCTTCAAAAGAAGGTGGAATATCTTGGGCATATCATATCAGAGGAAGATGTGGCAGTAGACCCCTTCAAAATTGGAGCAATGCAAAACTGGCTGACCCCGAGGAACATAAAATTGCTACATGGCTTTCTAGGTTTAACAGGCTACTACTGCAAGTTCGTGAAAAACTATGGAGAGATCAGTGCACCACTTACTTCCTTACTGAAAAAAGATGTCTTCCAATGGTCGGACAGAGCCTCTACTGCCTTCGACAAACTTAAGGTAGCCATGACGACGACACCGGTGCTAACACTACCAGATTTCAACTGACCCTTCATTATTGAGGCCGACGCATTTGGAGTCGGAATTGGAGCCATTCTCATGCAAGATGGTCGACTACTCACATACACTAGCAAGACATTATCTCCTTCCCATCAAATAAGTCAACATATGATAAGGAGATGCTCGCCATTGTGCGCGCAGTAACGAGGTGGAGACCCTACTTGATTGGCTGACGATTTCAAATTAAAATCGACCATAAAAGCCTTAAGTACTTTTTGGAGCAAAAGATATCATCCCCTAAGCAACAAAAATGGGTAACAAAACTTCTTGGATTTGATTATGAAATAACTTACAAAAAGGGGAAAGAGAATGTTCTTGTAGATGCGCTTTCGCAGCTACCCAAGCAAGTTGAAGTTTCGACCGTTTCACTTCCGATCAGCGACTTTCTTAAGGATATTAAGATCGAATGGCAGGAAGATTCAGAGACTAGTAAGATTATAAAAATATTGGAGGAAGCACCAAGCCCCATGGCTCATTACCATTGGGACTCAAAAGAATTACACTATAAGGGACGCATTGTGCTTATGATAAATTCTACTTGCATCTTCACGAGCAGATTTTGGACAAAGTTATTCTATATGCAGGGTACTAAATTGAAAAGGAGTATGACATATCACCCACAAACCGACGGCCAGACGGAAGTTGTAAATAGGTGCTTGGAGACAGTCTAAAGCCACCCACCAAATATGACTACCCAAGGAGAACTTTAGACTCAGCCAAGTACCATTATTGATCGACGGATCGTCACTCGACAACGACGATCCACTACTGAATTGCTAATATAGTAGGCAAACCTACTAACAGAAGATGCCACTTGGGAGAACTATGATGACTTGAAGATCAAATTCCCAAAATTCATGAATCGTCAACCTCGAGGATAAGGCTGATTTGAAGAGGGCGGGTTTGTTAGGACTCTAGCTAGGAGAGTCCTAATTGAGAGGGACATTCATGTAAAACCTACCAAAGTCGACCCCTATTAAAGAGGTGAAGTGGCCGGCTAGGGTTAGGAGGTTATTTCTTAGAGAAGAATAAGGAGTTGTAAAGGAATAGGAGTCTTGAGTAGGAGTCCTATTAGGAGTTGGTTAGAAGTAGGAGTCTTAAGTAGGAGTCCTATTAGGAGTTGGTTAGAAGTAGGAGTCTTAAGTAAGAGTCCTATTAGGAGTTAGGGTTTAGAAGCCCTATAAATAGTCATGTATTCCACCTCTTTTCATAAGCAATAGATGAATCTTTTCTACCGTCTTTGAGCAGCAACTTGGAGGGAGGAACCTCTATAGAGTTCCAAGGAGGCCGATCCCCTAAAGAGATCAACCCCAAGTTTAGAATTTTGCAAGGGTTCTAACAGATATCCAGGAGCTTGCCATAGAAGCTCGTCAAAACTTGCCAAGAAGATCGTCGCGAAGTCCAGGAGCTTGCCGGGAGTCCGCCGGAGCATCATCGAGGGTTCGTCGGATATTCGTCGGAAGTACACCGGAAGCTCGCCGGAAGAAGCGATTGACACACCGGAACACAAAATTGCAATAATCATGTCGTAATTATTGTAGTTAGAGTATAGATTAAGTTAGGGTTGGGAGGTAATCCCACTAACTTAATTAGAGACCAACTGGACCCTTAACAAACCCAAATTGGGCCGAATAGAATAGCCCATTCGGACCCAAAATTCCTAGCCAGCGGTGGCATCACCTAGGAGACTTGGTCTTCCAAGGATTCTAGGTGGTAGTACCGCCCTTGTTAGGCGGTGGTACCACCGGTAGTTATTCCGCCCCTATCAGGCGGTGGTACCGCTTGAGCTTAGTCTTCGAGCACTGTCAAGCGGTAGTATCGCCCGGACTGAGCGATAGTACCGCTCAGTGTCCGATGACAGGCCGTAGTACCGCCCAATAATGGCGGTGGTACCGCCAGTACCCCGAAAATCTAAGAATAGACACTTTTAGGCTCCATTTTTTAACTTATTGGGGTATATAAGTACCCCACCCTTTCCTACATGAAAGGGTAATGAAAAACTTGCTTTAATCTTGAGTCTTTGAGGCCTTAAAGTATTGTAAAAGCTAGAGTTCTCCTCCTTTCTTCTAAGTGTTGAGATCATTCAAAAGAGAAGTGAAACTTTTAAGGGTTATCTCCTAAGCCTATCAAAAGGAGAAAAACTATAAAAGGGTGGTTGGCCTTCGCCTATTGAAGGAAGGCCTCTAGTGGATGCCAGTGACCTCGTCGGAGGAGGAAGCCGATAGTGGATGTAGGTCATGTTGACCGAACCACTCTAAAATCTCAGTTTGCATTTACTTTGAGCATCTTTCCTTTATAGCAAACTGCTTCTACTCCTTACTATGCTTTAAATACATCTACATTCACTTTGACGTAAAACATCTTCGGAGATCGGCTTTCTATGAAGGCTTTACGAAATCTATATTTTTTCGTTTGTGTGATTTACATTGCTGCAAATCAGTTTAGTCCTCTCTTGCATTTTCACTTAAGACTTTATGCTTAAATTCCTTTCGAAACGAATTGAGTTGAAATCATTCTTGTTGAATCGGCTTTAATCGAAATAAGGTTTTTGAAATAGCGAAAGTTTTCCGCTGCACTAATTCACCTCCCCCACTCCCCCTCTTAGTGCGCTCTTGATCCTAATAATTGGTATCAGAGCAAGGTTCACTATGAGTTAGATTAAAACCCAAGAGAGAAGGCATTTGTCGGGAACCAAGAGGGTCACTCAATTACATATACACCCTTGTTCAATGGGATGGATTTCACCTATTGGAAGACTCGATCTTCCTTATTACTATGGATTTTGAGCTTTGGAACATTATTGAAAATGATTTTCATAAGTCTTCTCTTCCAATGAACGATTAGAATGAGTTGGAGAAGAAGACTTTCACGTAAAATGCCAAGGCTATGAATGCCTTGTTTTGTTCACTAGATAAAAACGAGTTCAATCGTGTTTCGATTTGTGAAGCGGCTTTTAATATTTGGCACACACTTGAAGTGACTCATAAAGGCACGAGTAGAGTGAAAGAGTAAAAAAATAACCTTTTAGTACATTCTTATGAACTATTTCGAATGAACCGAGTGAGACAATAGAAGACATGTATACCCGTTTTATGGATGTCGTCAATGGTTTGAAAGGACTCGGTAAAGGTTTTTCGGATTTCGAGCTCGTTAATAAAGTTTTAAGATCACATCCAAATTGTTGGGACCCTAAAGTCACGGCCATTCAAGAGGCCAAAGATTTAAACAACTTTCCTCTTGATGAATTAATTGGGTCACTAATGACTTACGAAATGACAAGCAAAGCTCATGAATAGCATGAGGACACCTTTCCAAAGAACAGGAAGGATATGGTATTTAGAACTCAAGAAGACCACTTGAGAAAAAACTCAAGTGATGAGGACCTTAAAGATGACTTGGCACTTTTAACAAGGAAATTCAAAAATTCATTAAAAGAAATAAATTTAAAAATGACACTAAAAATAAATTTGAACCCAAGAAAGACCAAGTAATTTGTTACGAATGTAAAAAGCCGGGACACTATAAAAGTGAATGTCCCCAAGCCAAGAAGAGAACACCAAAGAAGAAGGCACTCAAAGCAACATGGGATGTCTCAAGCGCATCCGAAGAAGAGGAGCCCAACACCGAGCAAGTTGCTCATTATGCACTAATAGCTATTAGAGAGGAGGTATCAAGTTCAATTGATGCAAATTTATCATTTGATGAATTATTAAATGCTTTCCATGATTTATTTGATGAATGTAAAATAATTAGTAGAAAATATAAATTATTAAAAAAAGAGCATGATTCTCTTGTTAGTAATTTTGATAAATTAAAAATTGAGCATAATGATAGTTTAGCTCTATATACGAAATGCCATGATTTAGAAATAATTCAAAAGGAGAACTTGCTACTCGAGGATACCTTGAAGAAATTTGAGTTGGTAGCAAATCCTTGAACATGATCCTTACAAATAAGGGTCACATTCATAAAAGAAGTGGAATTGGATTTGTGAGAAGCTCTCACCAAAATCTAACCATCTTCATTAAAGGCCCTATCTTGCATATCTCGCACCAAAACAAATGTAACTTTTATTACAAATATGGACACAGAGCTTATCATTGTCCATTTAAGAAGGTTAGTCCAAACAAATTGATTTGGGTTCCTAAATGAACTATAAAGAACTCCATGCAACATGATAAGCAATTTAGATCGGTTTTTGAGGCACTCAAGATCACATTGGTATCTAAAAATCATCCTCTTTTATAGAAATGTATACCATCACAAGCTAGGAGCAAGAGATGGTACCTTGATAGTGGATGCTTAAGATATATGACTGGAGATCCATCTCAATTCTCTAAGCTCACTAGCATAGATGAAAGATATGTCACCTTCGGAGACAACAACAAGGGTAAAATCATTGGCAAAGGAACCATAGGTAACAAATCCAACTTCTTTATTGAAAATATTTTGTTAGTTGATGGTTTAAAACATAACCTCTTGAGCATTAGTCAATTGTGTGATAAAGGATATATTTTTAAATTCGAATCTAATACTTGCATTATTGAAAAACCATACAAAAACACATCTATAATTGCATTAAAATAAAATAACATATACACCATTGACATCAATGATCTTTGTAATGAAATGTGTTTTTTGGTTTTGAATGACGATGCTTGGCTTTGACATAGGAGATTAGGTCATGCTAGCATGAAACTAATCACCCAAATTTTATCCAAAGAACATGTAAGAGGAATTCCTCATATCAAATTCGTCAAAGATAATCTGTGTGATGCTTGTCAATTAGGAAAACAAATAAAAGATAGCTTCAAACCTAAGAATCAAATAAGGACCTCTAAACCTTTGCAATTGATCCATATGGACTTATTTGGACCAATTTCTACATCAAGCCTAGGAGGTAGCAAATACGCTTTTGTCATTGTAGATGATTATAGTAGATACACATGAACTTATTTCTTGATACACAAAAGTGAATGCCTTAGATATTTCACCAAGTTTTGTAAACTTGTTCAAAATGAAAAGGGTTCTATGATTTCATTAATTCGAAGTGATCATGGTGGTGAATTTTAAAACCTTGATTTTTAAGAATTTTGTTAATCCAATGGATACAACCACAACTTCTCTATTCCAAGAAATCCTCAACAAAATGGAGTAACAAAAAGAAAGAATAGAAATTTACAAGAAAAGGCAAGAACCATGTTGAATGAACATAGCCTACCCATATATTTTTGGGCCGAAACTGTAAACATGACATACTATGTCATGAATAGAATTCTAGTAAGACTCTTACTCACCAAAACTCCTTATAAGTTGTGGAACAATAAAAAACTCAATATTTCATATTTTAAAATTTTTGGGTGTAAGTGTTTTATTTTGAATGAAAAAGATGTCTTAGGAAAATTTGATACTAAATCCGATGAAAGAATTTTTCTTGGCTATTCTTTGATTTCTAAAGCATTTCGTATCTTCAATAAAAGAACTTTAATTATAGAAGAATCCATTCATGTTGTTTTTAATGAGATTTCCGAAATTAAGACAAATGATTTTGATGATGATGTTAATTTTGATACATTGAATTTAAATGAAACCCCTTCTCAAACTAGCAACTTAGATGCATCCACTTCCAAAACATCCTTACCTAAGGATTAAAAGTGTATAGATGCTCATCCGAAGGAGCTAATCATAGGAGACACATCTAAAGGGGTTCAAACACATTCTTCTCTTAAAAATTTTTATGCCGCCGCCACTTTTCTCTCCCAAATTAAACCTAAATGTATTGAAGAAGCCATGAAAGATGATTTATGGATTATCGTAATGCAAGATGAGTTAAATCAATTTGAGAGAAATGAGGTGTGGAAGCTTGTTCCAAGGCCAAATGACCATTTAGTTATTGGTACTAAATGGGTCTTTAGAAACAAGCAAGATGAATCTGGTATCGTGGTTAGAAACAAGGCTAGATTAATGGCCAAAGGTTTCAACCAAGAAGAAGGTATCGATTACGAAGAAACCTTCACTCTTGTGGCTCGATTAGAAGCCATAAGGATGCTCCTTGCCTATGCTAGTAGTAATAATTTTAAGTTGTTTCAAATGGATGTTAAAAGTGCTTTTCTTAATGGCTTTATTTTCGAAGAAGTTTATGTTGAACAACCTCCCGGATTTGAGAATAATAGTCTCCCTAATCTTGTATTTAAATTGACTAAAGCTCTTTATGATTTAAAATAAGCTCTAAGGGTTTGGTATGAGAGACTTAGTTTATTTCTTATTGAAAATAATTTCTCTAAAGGAAAGGTTGATACTACATTATTTATAAAAAAATTTAAAAATAATTTTCTTATTGTTCAAATTTATGTTGATGCTATTATCTTCGGTTCCACGAATGAATCTTTTTGTGAATCATTTGCTAAGAGTATGAGTCTTGAATTTGAAATGAGTTTGATGAGCGAATTAATCTTCTTTTTGGGCTTACAAATTAAACAACAAAGAAATGACATCTTTATTAGTCAAACAAAATACGCTTTAGATATGCTAAAAAGGTTTAATATGGATCGCTCAAAAGCTATCAACACTCCTATGAGCACCTCCACTAAGTTAGAAATTAATGAAAGTGGAGAAAGCTTTGATCAAAAAGCTTATAGGAGTATGATAGGAAGTCTACTATACCTCACCGCAACAAGATCGAATATCATGTTTAGTGTAGGTCTTTGTGCTAGGTTTCAATCTAATCCTAAGATATCTCATCTTAAAGTAGTTAAGAGGATACTTAGATATCTTAAAGGTACCACAAATCTAGGATTATAGTATCCAAAATCCAAGAATTTTGAGCTAATTGTTTATGCTGATGCAGATTTTTCTTGATGTAGACTAGATAGAAAAAGCACATCAAGAACATGTCAATTTTTGGGACATGCACTTGTTTCTTGGTCATCCAAAAAATAAAACTCGATTGTACTATCTATAATCGAAGCTAAGTACATTATAGCTATTGCATGCTATGCACAAGTTGTATGGATGAAAAACACTTTAGAGGATTATAAGATTCATCTTAAAAATATCTCCATTAAATGTGATAACACAAATACAATATATCTAACAAAGAATCACATTCAACACTCTAGAACAAAACATATTGACATTAGGCATCACTTTATACGAGATCATGTCACTAATCATGATGTAATTCTAGAGTTTATTAATACAAAAGATCAATTGACCGATATTTTTATAAAACCTTTAAGTGAAGAATAATTTGATTTTATTAAAAGAGAATTAGGAATACTAATTTATCCAAATACATGAATTTATTTCATTTTCGGACTTTCTTAATTCGGTGTTGAAAATTTCATGATACGAATTCTACATAAGATTGTGTGCTTCAATAACATGTTTACTTTAATGTTAGAAATTTTGTGCCTTTATGCTAAAAATTTTCATGATGATGAACATGTTTACCTTCATGATTGTAATTGAAAAGCTATAACAAAACATTATCTGAATGCATGATTTTGTTGTATTTCTCTTCTGGATTTAATGTATTTCTTGAAAGAAGCTTTCATGAGCCTATGCCATATCGAATTTATTTCATACCTATACTCCATCACTAAATGATTTTTGATACATGGAATTAATTGACAAATGCATCTCTCATGAACTTATCTTTTGTGAATTTTTATTAAAAAATGGACTTGATGTAATCATTCTTTCACATGAATTCCTTCTTGATGAAGGAAGACTTTTTTTTTTAGATGAACACTTGCAAGGATTTAATTTCACATGTATATCTTCATCCTTGTGAAAAATGAAGTATGATTTTATCATTTTGAATGAAAAATGAAATGAAACTCTCTTATCGTTTTTAACTTCATTCAAAGTTGGTTCTCAATGGCTTTTCCTTCTTACTTTCCTCCTTCATGCAAAGTTTTGATGATAAAGAAAAGGAAAGAAGTAAAGAAAGCTATCTCTCTAATGTGAGAACTTTTGAATGATACCATGTCATGAATGCTTTAAAAATGATTGGTATGATTTTTTGTGTGACATGAATTTTTACCACACTTGTATATATTGTTGAATCGTTCTCCATTTTGTTGATGACAAAGGGAGAGAAAATTATGGTAAATTGATGATAAATGTATGTAATTTTACACTTGAAATGTTTGCATTATGGTAAGATATCTAGAGCTTAATTTGAAATATTATAAATTGATATCTTGTAATAGAACGAATTGCTATGATTGTTATCCTTCATATTTGAAATATAAGACTTGAAAATGGATGTCATGCCTTGTAATCATTTTCAGAAAGTTACATCATGAGAGGAATCATGGTGGGTGTATTAATAAGTTAAGTTTATAAGTTTAAATGAACTTAACTTATCAATACGTCTCTTGAATTCAAAAGCTTTGAATTCAAGAATGACTTTTCTCAAGTATGACATATAGATAGGGGGAGTTAAGGTTAACTCCGTCATCAATTGATTGTCATCATTAAAAAAGGGGGCGATTGTTGAATCTCGTATTTTGATGATGAAGTCAATTGTCATTTGTTGATCTAATCTATATGTTGAGAAAAGTGTGCAGGATTAACTATGATGATAGTATGACATGCAGCAAGTGTTGTGCCGGAGTTAAGATTAAGATCACGTTGGGAGTACAAGAGTTTGTCGGAAGTTTGGACGTTCGTTAGATGTTCTGTGGAATCAGCCGAGAAGTCCAGGAGCTTGCCATAGAAGATCGTTAGAACTCACCAAGAAGATCGTCACAAAGTCCAGGAGCTTGCCGGGAGTCCATTGGAGCATCACCGAGGGTTTATCGGATGTTCACCAAAAGTACATCGAAAGCTCGCCGGAAGAAGTGATTGATGCACCGGAACACAAAATTGCATTAATTATGTCGTAATTATGTAGTTAGAGTATAGATTAAGTTACGGTTGGGAGGTAATCCCACTAACTTAATTAGGGGCCAACTAGGCCCTTAATAGACCCAAATTGGGCCGAATCGAATAGCCCATTCGGACCCAGAATTCTTGGCCGGTGGTGGCATTGCCTAGGAGACTCAGTCTCCCAAGGATTCTAGGCAGTAGTACCTCCCCTATCAGGCGATGGCACCACCGGTAGTTATTGTTGCCAGTGGTGGTACCACCTTAGCTCAGTCTTCAAGCGTTGTCAGGTGGTAGTACCGCCCAAACTAAGCAATAGTACCGCTCGGTGTCCAATGACAGGCGATAGTACCGCCCATTAATGGCGGTGGTATCGCCAGGACCCCAGAAATCCGAGAATCGATACTTTTTGGCTCCATTTTTGAACTCATTGGGGTCTATAAATACCTCACCCTTTCCTGCATGAAAGGGCAACGAAAAACTTGCTTTAATCTTGAGTCTTTGAGGCCTTAAAGTGTTGTAAATGCTAGAGTTCTCCTCCTTTCTTCTAAGTGTTGAGATCATTCAAGAGAGGAGTGAAACTTGTAAGGGTTGTCTCCTAAGCCCGTCAAAAGGAGAAAAGCTGTAAAAGGGTGGTTGGCCTTCGCCTATTGAAGGAAGGCCTCTAGTGGATGTTGGTGACCTCGTCGGAGGAGGAAGCCGATAGTGGATGTAGGTCATGTTGACCGAACCAATCTAAAATCTTGGTTTGTATTTACTTTGAGCATGTTTCCTTTATAGCTAACTGCCTCTCCTACTTATTGTGCTTTAAATATGTCTACATTCATTTCGACGTAAAACATCTTTCGAGATCGGTTTTCTACGAAGACTTTATGAAGTCTATGTTTTTTCATTTGTGTGATTTACATTGCTACAAATCACCGTAGTCCTCTCTTGTATTTTCACTTAAGACTTCAAGCTCAAATACCTTCTAGAATGAATTGAGTTGAAATTATTCTCGTTGAATCAGCTTTAATCGAAACACGGTTTTTGAAATAGCAAAAGTTTTTCACTGCACTAATTCACCCCCCCCCTCTCTTAGTGCGCTCTTGATCCTAACAGTAATCGACAAGAGTTGCCTACCTTTTGGGCTTAGTATGATTAGTCGAGTCCCTTGTGGTTACACTAAGACACTAATTAGATCCCAATCCCTACTAGAAGTCTGTCGAAGACTTCCATTTTATGTGTTGCGAGGGTCATGTGACTCGTTAGTAAAATAATGAGAGTATATTAAGATAGAAGTTCATATCTTAATTGTTTATTTTTTGTAAAATCCATATTTATTTATTTCTGCTGCATCTTTCTTTTTAGAAAATGTTGCTTTCAAATCCCTTACATGGTATACTTGATGTCAACTACCTCATTGGTCCGAATTATACCGATTGGCTCCGCAACTTGAGAATTGTTCTCACGGCGGAGAAAATCGCGTATGTCCTTGATATAGTGATGCCCAAGCCCGAGGAAGAGGCAAGCAAGGATGAGATTGCTCTCTACATGAAGTTCATAGATGACTTCACTCTTACTTAGTGTTACATGTTGGTCTCTATGACTCTTGAATTACAAAGACTACAAGAAAAGATGGATACCAAATCCATTCTCTTACATGTCTGTAAACTATTTGAGGAATAGGAAAGGACTCAGCGATATGAGATATCTAAAAGCCTTTTCCGTGCTAGGATGACTAAGGGGATACCGGTTCAGAACCATATCCTAAAGATGATTGTGTGGATAGAGAAACTCATGGGTCTAGGAATGGTCCTAGAGGATAACGTGTGTGTGGTTCTTGTGCTTCGGTCTCTACCAGATTCCTTTTCATAGTTCATAATGAATATTAATATGAACAAGCTTGAGGTGACTCTCCCGGAGCTCCTCAATATATTGAGGGAGGTAGAGAACACTATTAAGAAACAAAAGCCAATTATTTATACTAATGAGACCAGAAAGAAAAGGAAAGCTGAAAAGTCCCTTAAGAATGGCAAGGGCAAGGGCACACACTAGGTAAAGCAAAAGTTGCTAAGAAAGACCTAGTGAAGGACAAAGGCTAGTGCTTCCACTACGGCAAAGATGGGCATTGGAAAAGGAACTATAAATAGCACCTTGTAGAGAGGGTGAATCAAAAGTTTAGAGAAGCTTCAGGTATATTCATGATCAGTCTTTATTTATCAGACTCTTATGATAACACATGGGAATTGGATACTAGTAGTTCTTATCATATTTGTAATTCATTGTAGGTTCTGGCAAGACCTAAGAGATTGGCGAAAGGCGAGATGGACCTCAAGATAGGTATTGGAGAAAAAGTTGCTATAGTAGCTATTGGCGAGGTCACCCTACATCTGCTTGGTAGAACTATTATTACATTGGATGCATGCTATTTTGTTACTTCAATTATAAAAAAATTTATTATCATTTTATGTTCGATAGTTTATAGATATAAATTAGTTTTGGAGAATAATGGTTGTTCAATATTATTATATGATAAGATCATCATGAGAGGAATATTACATATGGTTTGTTTAATTTTCACTAGAGAGTTATGAGCAATTTAGAGATAGAAGGTCAGAATTGAACATCTCTGTTTTGCAGAATTGATAGAATCAATTTAAACAAATGTTTCAGAAGGTAAAAATGCTTCAAAATTTTCAAATTTAGTGTCAAAGAAAGATATGAGAATATAGTTTCTAAAGAATCAAGTTTTGCATAATTCAGAATTTTCACTAGAGTTATGAGTATTTTAGTAAAAGAATGTCAGAAGTGTTTAATCTCGTATTTTGATGATGAAACCACTTGATATATGTTTATGATTTAATTTACGTTTTGAGTGACGTAGGATGCTTCGATTAGGATGAGACAATTAAAGCAGGAAAAATCATGTTGTGCCGGAGGAACATGTCAGAAGATTGGACGTCGGGCTGGCGGATCGGTTGACGTATCAACAAAAGGATTCGAGTCGTGGATTCGGGCATCGGGCCAAGAAGAGCGGGTATTGTGCCAAGGATATCAGAGTTGTGCAGTCAACTGGTCGATTGGGCAATAGGCCGCAGGAGAGGACGATGCGCCGAAGAATCAAACGAAGTGTCGAGGGACCAATGACATGCTGGACAACTTGGTTAATTGCTTAGGATTAATTTTCTCGATCGAAGTTTTGTTTTACATGTGTAGGATTAACTATGATGGATGTAAGACATGCAGTAGGAGTTCCTCCGGAGTCAAGACTATGATCACGTTGGGAGTCAAGACTATGATCACGTTGGGAGTTCGACGGAACTCCGGACGGTCGTCGGAGGTTCTGCTGGAACAAATCCAAAAAGTCCAGGAGCTTGCCAAAAGAAGCTCGTCAGAACTTGCCAAGTGGATCATTGCAAGTCCAGGAGTTTGCTGGAAGTCTGCAGGAGCATCACTGAGAGTTCATCGGATGATCGACGGAAGTTTGTCGGAAGCTCGCCGGAAGAAGCGATTGACGCACTGGAGCAAGTTACAGTAAATGTCTTAAGAAATGTCATAGTTAGCATGTAGATTAAGTTAGGAATGGGAGGTGATCCCATTAACTTAATCTGGGGGCAATTGGGCCCTTGACAGACCCAAATTAGGCCGAATGGATCAACCCATTCGGACTAGAATTCCTGCCAAGCGGTGGCACCGCCAGGGTAGGCAGTGGCACCACCCAAGAGAGGGTCTCCCAGGAAAGATGGGCGGTGCAACCACCCCAGGCAGGCGGTGGCACCGCTTGGGCTCAATCTCCGAGCGAGACTGGGCGGTGCAACCACCCCTGTCAAGCGGTGGAACCGCCTGAGCTCGGTCTCCGAGCTCTGCCAAGCGGTGCAACCGCCCCAGTCAGGCAGTGGCACCGCCATGGCTCAGTCTCCGAGTGAGACTGGGTGGTGCAACCACCCATGTCAAGCGATGGCATCGCCCTGAGGCTTAGTCTCTGAGCTGCCAGGCGGTTGTACCATCCCAATCAGGAGGTGGTACCGCCAGGACCCCGAAAATCCGGGAGATGACATTTTTTAGCTCCAAATTCAAACCAGTTTGGAGCCTATAAATACCCCTCCCATCCCTGGATAAAATACACAAGCACAGAAAGCAAAATAGGAAAGAAACGCTGTAGAAATTAGTTGAGAAATCTATCTTCTAGCTTAAGTGTTAAGATTTTGTTTTAGAGAGGAGAGTGAGTGTTTGTAAGGGTTGTCTCCTAAACCCGATAAAAAGAGAAGAGGGGTGTAAGAAGGAGGTTGATCTTCGCCTTGCAAAGGAAGATCGTTAGTGGATGCCGGTGGCCTCGACGGAAGAGGAATCAGAGGAGTGGATGTAGGTCACGATTGACCGAACCACTATAAACTCCCGTCTTCTCTGGTTTGCATTTTGTTTCCTGCTATTACCTTACTGCAAACCCCTTCAATAGCTTACTGCCTTCAATATATTTACGTATGCTTTCAAGCTAAGTTTCCAAAATCGGTTTTACGTCAGAAATGGTTTTTATTGTACGAGAGATTTGACGAAGTTGACGTTTTTATCCGCTGCACTAATTCACCCCCCCCCCCCTCTTAGTGCTCTTGATCTTAACAATTGATATCAGAGCCCGGTTTTTCTCATTTCGGATTTACATCCGAGAGAAATGGTTCTTTATGTCTTTCTAGAGGGTTTATCGGTTGCTCGTCCACCGTTATTTAACGGATTGGACTACACTTATTGGAAAACTCGAATGAGAGTTTTCTGGATTTCTATGAATTTTGATTTATGGAATATTATTGAAAACGGTTTTCAACTTCCCTCTAAACCGATGAACGAATGGCCAGATTTGGGAGAAGAAGTATTTTTCTTTAAACGCAAAGACTATGAATGCCTTATTTTGCGCTTTGGACAAAAATGAGTTCAATCGGATTTCTACATATGAAACGACTTTTGATATTTGGAGAACACTTGAAATCACGCACTAGGGAACTGGTATAGTCAAAGACTCGAAAGTTAACATTTTATTGCATGA